>NW_004524614.1:12642214-12667129 GCF_000260255.1 Octodon degus
CTTCCTTCCTTCCTTCCTTCCTTCCTTCCTTCCTTCCTTCCTTCCTTCTTCCCTCCCTCCCTCCCTCCCTCCCTCCTCCCTCTTCTTCAAATGGAGACACCCATCAGGCCATGTGTAATCAACCTCCTGCTCTGGTACCTTTCTCTTCTCATTTGGCATTACTCTTTTCCTTTTAAGTTTCTCCATTTCTCTCAGGGCCTTAAATATCTCTAATCATTTTTTCTGAGATTCTAAACATGAGGAAGGGGCTCTTCTGGGTTTTTGGAGTCCCAGGGGTTGCTTGTGTTGCCCAGGTCCTTCAAGATCTTATCAAGGAAAACCACTAAAGACACTTGTTTCTCCCTACAGACATTGCTCACATCCTGCATGTCACTGTTTCAACAGGAACAATTTTACACTGTTTCACAGTAACAGAAGACAGGTTAGAAAAAAATTGCATTTATTCTTGCCATGTATGAAGGCACTGTCATGTTTGTATTTTCCTAGGTCGCAGCTGATAAATGCTGATAAATAGCCTATGAGCATTTTATTTCTATTTAGCTGAGATATGAATGTTGGATTGTAGTTTTTCTCTTTATAATGTTTGAGAAAGACTGCATTCCTCACAGGAGGATGGTTGATAGACTGTGGTTTAGAGGCACCATACCTGCAACTGCTTACTCTGTGGATTTAATAATATATTCTTTTCCGAGCAGTGTCTGCCTTCTACACCTATGCCAGACACCCACAGAGTGACAGTCAGATTTGCAATACCTGTAATGAAGGTGAATGGCAACTAGCAGCAGGCAAGCTAGTCTAGCTTCCAGCACCACAATTAAAGCAAAAGTCCTCATCAACATTCATCATCACTTTTGATAAACTATCACTTAGGACAAGAACAAAATACCCAAACTATTGTCAGAATAACCAGCATCAATGAATGTTCTATGAGGATGCTCCTCTCTGTGTGTAAACTCTCTCAGTTCAAAAATCCCCATGCATGCTCTCCTCTCAAAAACCTTGCTTCTTTTTCCGGCCAAAGAACATAATTTGTACCCATGTATGATGCCCTACAAAACCAAGGAGCAGTGACCTATAGCCTCTGGGTTGGAACCAGAACTCTTTAAGCTCCAAATAATAAGCTGTAGTAGTTAAGAGGGTAAGGAGAGATAGGATTAAATTTTATCTGTGATTCACCCAGAGTGTATTTGTAAAAGCTCTCAGGAGTCACCGTGTAAAAGGTTTATAACAGCTGGAATTCACTGACACAGACAGTGAGACCTACAAAACTCTCTATATTGCCCAGATGAGGCCACAAAGATACAAACCAGTTATACTTCTTTTTCTATAGAAGTTCAGAGCATCTTGAGAGTCCTTACCCACAAGTTACAGTGCTCTTCATAGAAGTCCTCATAGGTCAGTGTGCTTGACGATATGTGTCTCTGTCAAGGAAATGCCCTAGACTAAGTTGGATTATTGACATCCTGGAATATAAAACCTATGTACTTTATTGGATCTCCTTTGCTAGACTGTGGCTGACCAACCCAATTATATATTTTCTCAGGAGTCTGAATGCATGACCAAAATAAAGAAATACAGAAAGCTGGGTGCTCTATAATTCAGTACACAAAGGCATAGAAAAGAAGAACATTGAATTTCTTAGGCTGAGATAATTTATTGGAAAGATATTGGGTGCCCAGTATTGATTGGAGGCTACAGGGCTGGTCCTAGGACAGAGGCAGGACCTAGGAGTCCCAGGAAGACTGGACATAGATTCCTGCAGCAAGGGCAGGACTATCTCTGAGACAGTGCACTTTAGTAACTGTAAAATGACACCCAGTCATCTCTTACATTAACTTTTTTGCTCCAAGATTCCAAGACTCTAGGCTCATGGACTGACTCTTCATCAAATTCTACTGCCTGGCAGCCCAGGTAAGAAATGGGACAGGCAGGCTCAGCAGTCTTTCCATTTGTTTCAATCATCACATGTGACAGAAAGTACTCCAAAGTACAGACAGAAGTGCTGCTAGTAAAAGGAAACTGCAACTCAGTTGACTATGTCAAATGCTGGCTTCAGCTACTCTTATTATTTAATACGATCACTTATACACTTCTTCCCAAACCTACATAAAAAAGAACACCCATCTGCTTATCCAGCCTTGGCCATTAATAGGGTGACAGATGTCACAGCCAAATCACCCTCAAATTCCCATCTGCTTATACAGCATCAGTCTTCTTCACATTTCAGTAAGCTATTTATTTCTTCCTTGTAAGGATTTCCCTCAAACTTTTACCAATTATTGAACTGAGAATTTCTGACTATTCATCAACTCTTTAGGACAAACTTCAACAACCAAGAGCATTACAGTATTTACCTACATTTTCTATGTCTACCAGAAAAATACATGGAGAAAAAGATAAGGTAAATTGCTTAAAATATATAAATGCACTCATTAATCACTAAGGTCATATAAATAGCAGAGATAGGCCTTTTTAATTTATCATGAAAACTGTATATATGACTTCCATCTTACTATGTTCCCCTTGTTTTTTTTACTAAACCTCAGATAGGATTCTCTGATGATTATCAATTTAATTTCTGATAGTTTTGAACTCCAGATGGACAAGACATATTCTTAACTTTTTAATTCAACAATGTAATTACTCTTTCCTGAGAAAAGCATTCTTTGCTTAGGTAGTAAAGCACCTAAGCTGGAGGAGTCCAGGTTTGCATATTCACTAAAACACACGTTGAATTAGAAATTGCTTCTTGAGAGGAAGCAAGAGGGCACACCTTTGTTCTAAAAATAAAGGTTTTCTGAAATTTCGCCATGGAACTCTGCCATAGACTATACTGCACTACAATGTGGCACAGACACTTCAGACAACATTGAACCTACTGGGTAATACAAGTTCAATGTCATAACGTGAATCTACTCACTTTTCTGCTGCTCTAACCTCTTAAACTGAAAAGGCTTTGTTTCCCAGACATTTTCATGACCAACAAACACAAATGAAGAATTAGTTTTGACCCTAAAACAAGACCATCTATTCTTTTGTTATAGAAGAGTTGATTTTTCTTTTAATTCTGGAGGAGATATTGTAAAATTTCTTAGGCTACTAGAATAATACAAATTTCACTGAGAAATTTATCTATTTATTACCAAAGTACCTATAATATTAAAATATTTGCTTTCCAAGTTCTATTATATTATAGAAGTATGAGGTATGGGACACCCCAAAGTTAGGACTTTTCTTTGCACAACTGAGGCCCCTCACAGTGGCTCTGCAGCTATCATCATGCCCCAGAATGAATGTACTGAGTTACACCATAAATGCTATAGGTATGACTTGGATTGCCATGAGAAAAAGAGAAAGAAAAAAAAGAGAAAGAAGGAAAGTTGAGAGGCTCATGAACCTTCAAAGAAGGCAAAAAATAAAAAATAAAAATTAGCCTGAGAGCTAAGCTCTAAAGCTCTACCACAAACAGCACCATGAGGAGAAAATACAAATGAAGAAGACATCAAGATGCATGAAAAGAAAAACACCAAACAAAAGAATGATGAAAAGACTCCACAAGGAGCAGTAGCTGCCTACCTGCTGAACAGAGGGACAGTCTCATGCAAAAGTACTTCCCAACATGATTAAAGAAAAATGAAAAGAAAAGGCAGGAAAACGTGAAGTTCCTCTGCCCAAAGTTTGTGTCGAAGGAGAAAAGGAAGTATTAAAAGTTATTCAAACTGGAAAGAGAAAAAAGAAGGCATGGAAGAGGATGGTTACTAAAGTCTGCTTTGTTGGAGATGGATTTATAAGAAAACCACCTAAATATGGAAGATTCATTAGGCCAGTGGGCTTACGTTTTAAGAAGGCCCATATAACACATTCTGAACTGAAAGCCGCCTTTTGCCTGCCAATACTGGGTGTGAAAAAGAATCCTTAATCACCATTTTATACAACTTTGGATATTATTACCAAAGAAACAGTGATTGAGGTGAACGTGAGCAAGTTGGCCCTTCTGACACAAGGAGGTGAGGTTATTTGCAGTAAATATGACCAGGTAACCAACAATCTTGAAAATGATGGATGCATCAATGCAGTCTTACTAGTTTGACAGATGTTTCATACAGTAACTTCTTACACTTATTGAAGACTACAGACCAATTAGGAAAACCGTAACTTGAATACAGCTGAACAGCTCTCATGAATACATTCAACAAGAAAAACATTTATTAAATTATAAAAACATTAAAATGGCCCAGTTTTACACATTGGTTTTTTATTAGCGGTCTGCTAAGGGCTTACATGTTAGTGAGATTGAACAATTTGAAAAAGTAAACATAAGACTTTGCATTTAAGACTGTGTAATCAGCAACACAGATCTCTCATTCCTAAAAAGCCACCAGTATTTAAAGTCAGTGCAAACTTAATTTAGGGGTCTAGGGCTAGGAAATCTGACGAAGCTATTCTACCTCATCATTTATCATTAGTCCTGAAAGAGTTTGAAGTTAAATAATGTAAGAAGGTTATATGTTAGGTGTGCATCTCAAGTTTTGTGATCTGAATTAAATGGTCAGGGATTGAAAAAAGAAGTTTAATTTATTTACTTTAAATATAATATATCATTTCTTAACTTTTATGAACATGTAGTATATGTGTGTTTTAATGTTATATATGATAATTCAAATATCTATGTCAGTTCTAGAACAATTTTGATTGATTTTCCTCCTTTGGTGAGTCAGTTTCCTGCTTCTCTTTATGTCCGGACATTTTTTACCGGATACCAGACATAGTGATTTTCACCACAATGGCAAAGCTGGATGATTTTGATTCTGTGAAATAATCTTTTTTAACCAATTGACTAAGTTTATTGGTACATAAATATTGATCATATTACAAAAGAAAGAAGGGAAAAAGACATATTTAGGTATATATGCAGGATAGTTTGGATAATTATACTGCTGATTTCTGCTGATCTATTGAAAAGATGCTTAATTTTTAAAATTTTTTTCTCCTTTTAATTTCTTATAACTTTTTTAAAACTAATTTTGCAGGTTTATATCTGGTAACCTGAACAGCTAATTTGAAGATAACATAATGCAATACAACAACCACTATTGAGTTCTTATTACTCTGTTTAATGAAATTGTGTATTGTTTCTAATGTTTTTACTGCTTTGTATTCTTTAAAAAATAAAAAATGACCATATTAATTATACGAAATACATACTCCTACATGATACAGTTTGATTCCCCTTTTTCTTCTAGTCACCTCTCTTCCCTTCAACACCTCTTTCCCTCCTTATTTACAAAGCTTTGTTTCTATTATATCCTTTTAATGTCTTTTTCTTTTCCCTTCCTTCCTTTCCCATTTCCCCCACTTAAGTTCCTCTTTCATTTTGAACAATTTTTTTTTCCAATTTCACAATATACATTGTACATTTGCATACGTATTTGCTCTTCCAGTTTCCCACACCAGGAAGACAATGCACTATTTACACATGTGAGTCTGATTTATTTCCCTTGAGAGCATGATCTTAACTTATATACATCTACAAAGAAATGTCTGAAATTTATCCTTCTTTATGGTAAGGTAATATACATATATATTACATCTTCTTTATCCATTCCTTAGTTGATGGGCATTTGGGTTGCTTCCAAGATTTAGCTATTACAAATTGTTTGGCTATACACATGGATGCAGATATATCACTGTGATATATTTTTAGTTCTTTCAGGAAGACATCCAGAAGAGGAACAGCTGGGTCAAATGGAACCTCTAATTCGAATACACTTTCACCAATAGAGAAGTGTTCCTTTTTCACCACAGCCCCACAAGCATCTGTTATTGGTTGATTTCTTGATAACTCTTCCTTTCAGTAAACCAATAGAAATTAGCAGAACAATTAGTCTAGCTATCTTGTGTGTATCTTTCTTTTCTCCTTTAGCCCCCATCCCAGTTGTTCTTTCCTTTAGAAAAAAAAACAGAAAACAAAAAACAAACACAACAGTGAAACCAAGTTTCAAAGCAGATTATTAGGACAGTTACAATAGTTGAGGGTGACACTTTTTCTTTTGTTGTTTCTTTTTTTGTATTTAGTACAGAGTCTACAGGATCTCACGACACAGGTCAGATTCATAATAATCCTCCTGTTTTCAGCCTCCCAAGTCCTGGGATTACAGGTGCACGCCACCATGTCCAGTCTTAGTTGCCATTGCAGCACGCCCCAGGGGTGTGGCTAGCACAGCATAGGGATTAAACTTCTGTCCCTGGGCCTGCCTGAGCAGGCACTTTAGTCCGCTGAGCTATCTGGCAGGCCCGAGGATGACAAGTTTTCTAAAGAGAAATGTATTATAAAATTTACCTTTGTTTTCCTGTGTATAGTGTGCTCTATTTTCTGGTGGCTTTAAATGCTTCTCATTATCTCTGTTACTCAATCATTTTGATAATAATGTTCCTCAGTGTAATTTTCTTAATATTCCTTTTGTTTGGGATTTATAAATCTGCCTGGGTCATGAAATTGTACTTTCATTAATTTTTACAAGTTTTCACCTGTTTCTTCAAATCTCCCTCTCTCATCATACTGACAGGGTCTCACAAGTTCCTACATTTTTCATTGATTTAAATCTTTATTTAATGTTGAGCTGTGGGGGACTCACGTCAATAATTTCTGACATTGCCAATTAAACAGAAGACCCAATGCTATTATGGGCTTCTGTACTCTTTTAGAATATTTTGCTGAGTTTACACACCTATAATATACAACAACGGAACTTAAAAAAAATTGGGGTATAACTATGAATGTCCATTTTGTATCTGTGTATTCAAAGTGGTTGGGATAGATATATAGTTGCATTCTCTTAATGAATAGAATGATTTTTTCTAATGGTGTTTGTAAGTAGGATCACAAGTCTGCATCTTGTACAGCAATTAACCACTAAGAAGAATATATGCAGTGTATTATTTGTTGAAACTGTACTTTCGATTTGATTTGAAACTGTCTCATTGCTATATGTTTATCAATAAAACTTTGAAAAGAAAAAAAAATTTAAAAAAAGTAAATAAAAAAATAAAAAAAAATAAATCTTTATTTAACTTTATTTTGCTGCTTTATCTTGAGTAGTATGTATTATTTTCAAGTTCATTGTTCTTTGCATTGGGTAATCTGCTGCTAAGTGCTTCCAGTGTGTGTGTGTGTGTGTGTGTGTGTGTGTGTGTGTAATCTCTAGAGGTTTTATTTGGAGTTTTAGAAAATCTTCAGTTTTTCTTATCATTGTACTTATGTTTTTCTTTACATACTTATGCATATTTATGAAGTATATTTTAAATTCTATGTGCAATAATTCTCCATAACCAAAACCTGAATTTTACTTCCTTACTGCTTACTTTCTTTCATGCCTGATAACATTTTCTGTACTAGACATTGTAAAAGTTACTGTGTATTTTAGTGAAGTTTTTTCATTACCTCAAATAATGTTGAATTTCTGGCATACATTTGAAGTTACTTACAAATCAGTAGAATCATGTCAGTGCTAGCTTTTAAAGTTTTGTCACAATTGGTTTACCGAAATTTTTTTCTATAAATAACTTCATATGCATTTAAGCTTTTGCTCCAGGATCTAAAGACATAGCTAGAAGATCTCCGAAGCTTTACCTCTATGTAACTTTCTCCTCTTCAGTATGATGTCCTATAACATCTAAGGATACTGTCTGACTTCTCATTTCCAATCTCAGCCTCATTCAGCAAAAGCATTGGGTTCTATTTTATTTCCCTTTCTGCATTGCACTATGGAAACCTAATTGCAAGCAACATAAACTAGCATTCTCTTTTTACATTCATTGTCGAATAAATATTTATTGAGCATCCACTTTATGTGAAGCACTACTTGCTACACCAAATAAGCAAATAAATTAGAAAATATATCCAGTTCTATGAAAATTAGACTATACTATTTTATTTTAAAAGTGAATTTACTGGACAGAGAAAATAATGATATATAGGAAATGCATAAATTCATGGAAATGAGCAGGGGTCGAGGTTATGCACTGGAACAATATACATTTTGTATCACTTGTAGTTGAGATTAAACAGATCTCTAACCATTTTCAAAATCTTGTGTTATTTTCTCAATCTTTGGCACTTTAGATAATATAGTACTCATGTCTTGAGCTCTCAAAGACAGGACCAGGAGAATCAAGACCCCTTCCCTTCTATAGTGAAAGTGAGTCACTGTTAAAAAAAAAAAAAAAAAAGATGGTACTTAGCCAGGAATTAGCTATCAGGGAGATTAGAAGATTGGCAAGGAGATGCTGAACAATAAGAGAAATAACAAAACCCCACCCCTGTAGCATAAGAAAGCTAAGACCCAGGGAAATGGCACTGAGAAGAAACCAACAGAAAGTAAAAGCTGCACTCAAGAGTAGAAGAAGAAAGGTCAGTTACTCATTAGCGCTGACAAAGTGAGTATAGCAGGAGAGGAGAGTGGAGTTCAGAGCAACTGGAGTGGGTGCTGCAGGGTTGCAGGGTAATGAGAACTACTGCTGTGCTCTGGACCACGATGACTCACACTCCTGCTGTCCAGGAGGACAGGATTTATGACAGATATGACATTCTCTTTTTATTCTCATATGTATTTGCAAGGAGCTCATCCTTAAACAGAGAGACTGGAGTGTGTCTGTCTCTTGACATCCAGAAGGGCTGCAGAAACACAGCTCCACTCAGGAGGGAGAAATTGTGCAGGAGCCAGAGAAGGCTGGAGGTTTTCCAACCTGTATCAATTCTTTGGTCTCTGCAACTAGAAGATGGGACTGGGAAACTCCACATCTCCCAACCTGTGCTGGGCTTGCTGCCCTAGGACTTTTATTTTTAGGCAGCTAACAGAGGATATCCTTGATTTTATTCTTGTTTCCACCAATTAACCTCCCATCAGCCACGATTAGCTGAAATAAGACACTAAGTATAAACTGTTTCAGTCTCATATTTCAAGACATTTAGAATCCTACTATGATTTTTTCAAAATATACACAACTTTTTGCCATCCTACAGGGCCGAATAGAGTGGATTGTCTCTCCAGTTCTACCCCCAAGCACAATCAACTATGAATTAGGAGTTGTAAAGGATAGAGGACAATTTACATCAATGCCATTACAGCATTTAGTTTCCTGCCAAGAGTAGCTTGCTGGTTAACAGACTACACTCAGATGCCTGCAGTGCATTGAGAGAACCCTGGGCAGGCTGCTGCTCAGCTGGGGTTGTGCTAATTGCTTTTATTAATGAAGAGAGCTCCCTTTCCTCCACTGATACTTTTTGAACTTCCATGTCATGGTTGGTTGGTGAAGTGTATCTTTTACAAGGCAAACCAATGTTGCAATATTTCCCTCCTGATTGAAATCAGCAGAGCATATTTTCAGGGATGAAACAGGAGGAAAATTGCTTGAGTACTAATAATACTTTTAAATCATTAGCATTTAAAAATAATATCAAGGTTGTTTTTTAAAATGAATTTAAAACAATAATAATGCATGCTTTTAAAAATCTAGATGTTAGAACCTTGTGGTCAGATGCTAGGGTTGAAAGACCTACCAATTTGGAGTTCAAAGATCAAGCCTCCTATACCAGAAATGCCTATTATATTGCTTGAAATTCCTAGACATTAGTCTTCTTCTCTATGAAAACTGAGTGCTCTAGGTTTAGACTGTCTCACAGCTCTGCAAGTACAATCAAATGAAATACTGAAGATGAATAAAGTAAGACATTAGGCAATTGCAAGAGAATAATCTGTATAGTAAGTACTTGCACACATTCTGCATGTTTATCATCCCAGAAAAAGTCCAATTAACAACCAGAGGCTGTGGATCTTCTACCATATGTTCACTCTACACTTGGCAAAAGTTTTAACTTCCTGTATCTGATCTTATCATTGTCAACAGCTCATTATTAAGAAAGACTAGCAGCTTTGTAAATAGCAATGGAAAGTTATAAGGAATAAATTTACTTGTTCTTATTTCTAACATACAGCATTACCCAAATATAAGAGATTATTTCGAAGACATTATTATTCTCATAATATTTTTTCAAGAAAAGAATATTAATGTCTTTATCAGCTGGATAATAACACTGGGGAAAAACATGCTAGGGCTTGGAAAAAATATTACAAACACAGGGTAAGGTGAAAAGATGAACACAGAAAAATAGAAAGAGTGGAAATGTATAAAGGTGGTTAAAGACAAAAAATATTATGAGAAGATGAAGAATGAATAGATATTAACAAAGAAAGTTATATTGTCAGAAAGAGATGCTAATTTAACAATTAATACTAAAAGACTTTTCAAATTAACTTAGAACAATATCTTTCAAAGAGATAATTTTAAAAGGAAGGCCAATCAATGCATCGATTTATGTTGACTCCTAAGTGTGGGAAGAGGGATGGCCTAGTAGCTGCAATGCATATTCACATAGCTGAATGTAAAGAACTACTGATTTGATACCTCTGTATCAAATTCAATTGACACTCTTACAATTTTTTTATTCTTTCAAGGTCATGTTTATTATAGACTGTCTCATCTTAGTTATTTATGTCTCTCTCCCTTACCCCAGAGCAGCATCTCATGGGTGATAGCCAGGTCTTACTCAATTCTGCATTATCAGCAGCACTAAGGACAGGGTCTATCATACATTTGACATTTTACAGGAAATTATTTCAGGACTTTACTATATCTTCTATGTATTTGTATACTCTATTTTTCTGGAAAATCACATTTTGATTAAACTTCTCAAGTCTTAAATGTCACAATAATATACTAAAATAAAAGGACAATTCTAATAGTCTATTTACAATAACCCTCAAGGGGAAATAACCTGTCCGTTTTTAATGGGGGTGGGTCTATCCACTGCTAACCTTAGGAAATAAGAAGACGAAGTGTGAGTTACAGGATTGTTCTAGAGGCAAATACCCTTGATGGGGAGAGCAGGTAGAAGAAAATAGTGTCTCTATATAGAAAAATATAATACAAGTCATAAACTTTGTCCCTTACAAAATTTAAAATCTATTTAGAGAAGATAACAAAAAGCAACTGAGGCAATTAAGCAACTATAGGCAGTTACACATTTCTTCATGTGAAAGGAATTTTTTGACAATGTGTGACAGAAGGTGTTAGAATTTTACAAACTTGCCAGGAATGCATCCATTATATATCACAAATGTGTACTATTGAAAATAATAAATAAACAAAAAACTATAGATTTTCAAAGACAAAAATATTGTTCATACACACAACTACTTCAGCCTCATTACCTTTCATTTTTGTGTAGTTTTTCAAACTAAAATACCCTTTTAGTTTGAAAATTCTCTAGCACTGGGACCACGTCACGTGGCAGAAGCTCATAGAACATTAGGCAACACTGGTGAAGTGTATCTACCTAGAGGGTTTTCAAATATACTGAAGAAGTAGCATTTGACAATTGCTTATGGTCTGTCTTAGATGAGATGAATGAGAAAGCTGCTTTCTCCTCCTTTACCTATATGTGACAATTTTTCAACTTAGTTACAAAAGTGGTCAAAGACCAGTGAGTAATTATGAAAATGGTCACATTAGACAGAAGGGATGGATGCTGGAAAACCAAGAACACTATACATAATTAGCATTTTAATCGCTGTCTTTGCTTGCTCTAGATCTTTATGCTGAAAAAAACCACCACCCTCAAACACTAATTTCAATTCTCATTATATTTAGGTGACTTTTTTTTTAGGTTGAAGTGATATGTCAGACATTTTTTATTAAGGGGAAAATGGTAAAGAAGAAAAATTATTTCATTATATGAAGAGGAAAAGCTACTTACAGGAGACATTCAGCACTCAGGGAATTCTAATATTTTCTTCACTTTCCTAAATCCAGGTGAGGACAACAGAATATCATAAGAAAAATGAATAGAGGCTCTTATGAAAGAACTTATCTATTTCATAACTGTTAGTTGATTTTGTTCACCTCTAGAGTTGCTAATAGACTGTGCTTGTACCAGATAAAATCACTATCATGATAGAGGCTAATACTGAATGCATAGAACTTACTAAAGTAATATGACATTTTTTAGGAAAGAAGGAAGGAAGGATGTCTCTTTTGTTTTGCTTCATGCAAATGTTCTTGGGATCTTATAGTGGAAATACTTTCTTGCTAGTGGGTTTTCATTAGTCTGTTTTTCAGTGATGTGTTATATATACATGGTCAACTACAGCCCTTTGTCTCTGCTCCAAGATGCCATCACTTCTGTTAATGGGGGGGATGTAGTACAGTTGTCCCAGAGATCAGTTTTCTGGGAATGAACCACCATATTGTTAATGGACCAAGAAACAATACTCAATGCTATTTAGCATAAAAAACACATTTAATTTTGTGGTGGTTGATACATTGTGTCAACTTGGCCAGATGACTTCGCGGTGCACTTCTGGCTGGTGGGGGTCCCGCCCTGGGACACAATTGGTTCTGCCCCCAGAGTGACCCAGCACAAAGAGACCATATAAAGGGGCTGAGGAAGTAGTCACTCTCTTCACTTCGTCGGAGGAACTTCAGTCTTCGCATTCAGCTTGGACTTCATCGCCTGATGGCTCTGCACACTATGCAGGCACCACCCACAAGTGGACAGCTGCAGCACTGCAGCCCCTTTTTGGGACATCACTAAAGGATAGTGGTGAAGGGAAATCATCACAGTGGGCAGAACTTTGGGCAGTGCACTTGGTAGTGCATTTTGCCTGGAGAAAGAAATGGCCAGATGTGCGACTATATACTGATTCATGGGCTATAGCCAATGGTTTGGCCAGATGGTCGGGAACTTGAAAGGAACATGATTGGAAAATTAGAGACAAAGATATTTGGGAAGAGGTATGGGGATAGACCTCTCCATATGGGCAAAGGATATAAAAATATTTGTCTCCCATGTGGATGCTCACCAAAATGCTACATCAGCAGAAGAGAACTTTAATAATCAAGTGGATAAAATGACTCGGGCTGTGGATAGTAGCCAACCTCCTTCTTCAGCCATCCCTGTCATTGCTCAGTGGGCCCATGAACAGAGTGGTCATGGAGGCAGGGATGGAGGCTATGCATGGGCTCAGCAACATGGACTCCCACTCACCAAGCTACAGCCACTGCTGAATGCCCAGTATGCCAGCAACAGAGGCCAACACTGAGTCCTCGATATGGCACCATTCCCCGGAGTGATCAGCCTGCGACCTGGTGGCAGGTTGATTATATTGGACCACTTCCATCATGGGAGGGACTGCGCTTTGTCCTCACTGGCATTGACACATATTCTGGATATGGATTTGCCTTTGCTGCACGTAATGCTTCTGCCAAAACTACCATCCATGGACTACAGAATGCCTTATCCACCACCATGGAATTCCACACAGCATTGCTTCTGACCAAGGAACACATTTTACAGCCAAAGAAGTGAAGCAATGGGCTCTTGCTCATGGAATTCACTGGTCTTACCATGTTCCTTACCATCCAGAAGCAGCTGGATTAATCGAAAGGTGGAATGGTCTTTTGAAGACACAGTTACAGTGCCAACTAGGTGGCAATGGCTTGTAGGGCTGGGGTAAGGTACTTCAGAAGGCTGTATATGCTTTGAATCAGCGCCCTTTGTATGGTACTGTGTCTCCCATAGCCAGGATTCATGGGTCCAGGAATCAAGGGGTGGTAGTAGGAATGGTACCACTCACCATTACTCGTAGTGATCCACTAGCAAAGTTCTTGCTTCCTGAGCCCACAACCTTATCTTCTGCTGGACTAGAAGTCCTAGTCCCAGGAGGGGGAAGGATTGTACCAGGAAGTACAGCAATGATACCATTGAACTGGAAGCTAAGATTTCTCCCTGGTCACTTTGGTCTCCTCATACCTCTGAGGAAACAAGCTAAAAAGGGAGTCACAATGCTGTCAGGAGTGATTGACCCAGACTATCAAGGGGAAATTGTATTATTACTCCACAATGGAGGAAAGGAAGAATATACATGGAGTGCAGGAGATCCCTTGGGGCGCCTCTTAGGATTGCCATGCCCTGTTATTAAAGTCAATGGAAAATTGCAACACTCTAATACAAGCATGATGATAAATGGTCCAGAGCCTTCAGGAATGAAGGTATGGATCACTCCACCAGGGAAAGAACCCAGACCTGCTGAGGTACTTGCTGAGGGCCCAGGAAATACAGAATGGGTAGTAGAAGAAGGTAGCTCTAAATACCACCTACAAACACATAATCAGCTACAGAAAAGGGGATTATAACTGTACTACTTCACCACCATATATGGTTCTTTTATAATGTAATAGGGATAGATTTCATACAAGATTTTAAGATGATCAAGCTTGTGTAATATTAAAGCATAAAAATACTTACCTTCTATTTGGGTAAGGGTATTAGCGCATTTCCGTTTGTACTCAGGATAGTTGTAACAATGTTAGGCGTAACTATATGCATACCTCTGTATCTGGAGACTGGTTTAAAATATGCCAAGTTGACAAGGGGTGGATTGTAGTGGTTGATACATTGTGTCAACTTGGCTGGATGACTCCGGCTGGTGGGGGTCCCGCCCTGGGACACAATTGGCTCTGCCCCCAGAGTGACTCAGCACAAAGAGACCATATAAAGGGGCTGAGGAAGTAGTCACTCTCTTCACTTCATCGGAGGAGCTTCAGTCTTCGCATTTGGCTTGGACTTCATTGCCTGGCTTACAGCACAGACTCTTCCACCTCCGGCTTGTATCCTTCACCTTCTGTCGCAGACTCTTCAGCATCCATCACAACCTCTTCAGTCTTCCCTCGCAGACCCATCAGCTGACAAATAGAGACTTGCATGGAGCACAGCAGTGAGCTTCAGACCTTGGGACTGAACTCCTCAGTTTGGGGTGTGCAGACGCCCTCTGCACACTCCTCCATCTGACTGCTGCTGACTGTCGTAAGCCAACCTTGTAATTCCTTATACATTGTATATCTTGTGTTAATATCTGTTCCTTATATTATATCTGTTCCTTGAAGTAAAACCCTGTCCAATACAAATTTAAAACAAATTCACAAACTAAAATCAAATGATGTAAAACAATATTCTATGCAGCAAGACCTAGCCAAAAAATAGAACTAGAGGCCAATCTGTACAATGAATGTCAGTGCAAAATTGCTCAAAAAGATACTGGAAAATAGAATTTAAAAATTATCAAAATTATCATACATTAATAACTAAATAGGATTCATTACAGAATTGCAAAGAAGGTTTAACATAATGAGTCAATATAAGCAATAAAGGACAGAAGCAGAAGAACAAAAAGCACATGATCAGGTACATAGACACAGAAAAGGCCTTTGACAAAAACCTTGAAAAAATAGCCATGGAAGGACCTTATTTCAATCCTATAAAAGCTATCCATAACAAGCCAATAGCCAACATTATGCTAAATGGAGAGAAACTGAAAGCCTTCTTTCTAAAAGCAGGAGCACAAGATTTTTCCACTATCACCAATCTAGCTCATTATAGTTGTTGAATCAATAGCCAGAAAAATTAGCAAGATAAGAAAATAAAGTGGATATGGGTAGGACAGAAAAAAAATAGATTATTATTCTTTTCATATCACATGATTTTCTACATAGAAGACTAAAAAACTTCCATGAAAAGACTTCTAGAGTAATCAAACTACCATGAACATGCCTCACAGATCTAGAGAAAACATTACTGAAATTCATTTGGAATCAAAAAATAACTTAGGATAGCAAAAGCAATTCTGGGCAACAAAGGCAAAATAGGGACATCACACCCACAGATGTGAAATTTACCACAGAGATACTCTGATAAAATTAGCATGGTATTGGGGAAAAATAAAACAGGCCTGAGGATCACTGGAAAAGAATAAAAGATGCAGACACATTCCCAAACACACTCAGCCACCTATCTTTAAAGGATCCAAACATGTTTACTAGAAGAAAGACAGTCTTCTTAATAAATGGTGCCAGAAAACCTGTCTCTTTACATGCTGAACACTAAAACTAGACCCATGTCTATCACCATTCCTGCAAGCCAAAATGGATCACAGATTTAAATAATCTAAATATTAAAATAAAAACACAAAATTGACCATAATAACAAGAAGGCAGAAATCTTGAAGACATAGGTGTAGGTAGAGACTTCATGAACAAAACCCAGACCACAGTGGAACTAGTACAAAGAATCAACAAATGAGAACTCACTTTACTAAAAAGCCTTCGCACAACAAAAGAAATCACTAACGGAGTGAAAATGCAACCCACGGGGGGGGGGGATACTGTAACCAGTTGTCTCACAAGACAAAGCACTTATATCAGGAACATATAAAGAATTGAAAGAAATAAGACACCCCCAAATTAAATGACCCAATGCATAATGGAAGTCTGAGATGAATAGGCACTTCTAAAATGAAGAAATATAAATGACAAGCAAATACATAAAAAATGTTCAACATCATTGGTCATTTTAGAGATGCAAAGCAAAACAATACTAAGATTCCACCTTATCTCAGAAAGAATGGTTATCCTCAAAAAATCAATTATAACAAATACTGGAGAGTCTGTAGAGAAAAAAAGAAACTTCTCTACTGTTGGTGGCAGTCTAGACTACAACAAGCACTGTGGAAGTCAAAGGGATAATTCTTTTAAAAACTAGGATTAAAGGTCCCATTTGACCCAGCTATTCTCCTTCTGCATATATTTCCAGAAGAATTAAAAACATCATACCACAGGAGTATATATGCACCCATGTTTATAGCAGCACTATTGTAATAGCTAAATCTTAGAAACAACCCAGATGCCCATTACCAGAGGAATACATAAAAAGATTTTTTTTTTAATATAATGGAATACTACTCAGCCAAAAAAGGAAAAACTGGAGAATTTTATATGTAATTGATGCAACTCAAGACCACATTCGTAAGTGAAGAAATTCAGACCCATATGTATAAACATCCTATTGTATCACTAGTTTGCAAAAATGAATAAATAAATAAAACTCAAAATTTACAATAGATATTGTGAATTAGAAAGAAACTGTTCAAATGAAAAGTCAAACTGTGATGGAAGAAAGGGTCAATGAAGAAAAGGGAAAAGAAAAAAATGTGTAATTAAGATAGTTATACAGCTACTTTCTCTTAGTTAATTAAAAAAGTCTTGTGCTAATATTGTATGGACAAGGTATCATACCTGTATCTTCTACTCTGAATAATCTGTTTTGAAAGTTGATTTCATTGTTGACTTTTTATGATTTTTTTGTATTTCATTATGTTTAAAATTAGATAAAAGATGCCTACAAATAATAAAAAAAAAATCAGTAGTGTCACAGGATACAATGTTAACACATAAAAGTCAAAAGCATTCCTTTACAACAGTAATAAACTCACTGAAAAAGAAATTAGGGAAACAATACCTTACACAATGACATCAGGAAAATTCAAATACTTAGAAACTAACCTACCTGAGGAAGGGAAAGGCCGCTACAACAAGATGTACAGCACCCTGAAAAATAGAGATTGAAAGGGATACCAGGATTTGGAAAGACATCCACAGTTCCTCGATGGCTATACTTCCAAAATTGAAATGGACATTTTATATACTCCCAATCAAAATGTCAATAGCATTCCTCACATAACTAGAAAAAAGAAAAAAAAAAAAAAGGAATTCTTGTCATGACATACCAATTATTACCATACTGTCTCACAAGTAAAAAGTTTTTTATAAAATGGGTAATAAATGAAAAAAAGACACAAGAAAAAGAAAAAAAAAATGTCACAGGACTGTCCTGCTACAATGATATATATGGTTAGATTTCTAAATTTCTGTGTAAAAATATGCAGTTGTTTATTCATATTCTTTAAATATTTTTCATTTTTAAAATTTTTATCTCCATATTCTTTAGGGACTTAATGTTGAACATATCAATACTTGATGGAAAATGCCTGTTCTATGTTATGCCTAAGATGTTTGATATTCAGACAGATAGTGAAGTTAAACCCAACTGCATAAGATGTAGGGTAATAATAAGCTTCTCTTCTGGAGGGTTAACTACCTAAGTTTACAGACCAAAAATTAGAGAAATAGAAGGGCGGCAAAGACAATCAACATTTTGGCCATAGCCTTTCAAGGTCAGTGAGGACTCAGGACACGGGAGAACCTATACTGCAACATCATGTAACTCAGTTGTGTCCCAAATTTTCTGATCAAGGAGATTGTGGAGCCACAGAGGAATGTGATCAATGATGTATAGTGTGCCTAAGGAGAGTCACATGGAGAGAAAACATTTTCTCAGGCTTTCACAGAGCGCACATTGGTCAGGCAATGGCCGTGACTCATCCACGTGGCTGACACTGACAAAGTATCTGCAAACTGTGCTACAGGGTTACAGGATAAATACTAAAGGTACTTGACTGACCTTATCGATACAAAGTTACATTTCTTGTTATACAGGTCTTGCTTTATCTTAGTCTTAACCATCCAGAAGAAAAATATAAAAATGCGGTAAATAAAGTAAAGTCATATTAATATGCTGAACTGTGAAAAGCTCAACAACTTCTGTGGATAACCCACTACTATTGTGGACTGCTGGACTGTGTTGGATTGTTTTGCTGAATTCATTCAGCTATAGTATTTAGATGCCAGTGGAATATTGATTTCTGACAGGACTAAACAAAAAAGATGATACAAAGGAAGGACCATTTTGTAACTGTAAATGCAGAATAGTTAGGATAGATATACAGCTACTTTCACTTAATTCAATTAGAAGAAAGATTTGTACTGATAGTTTTTGGACAGGATATTCTGTCTGCATCTTGTACTACAGATACCCACTAAGAAGATAACAATGTACAATGTATTAATTATTGAAACTGTCCTATTAATCAATTTTGACACTGTCTTATTGATATTTGTTTCTCAATAAAATAAAAAAAAAAACTCATATGGCACCTGAAGAGACCTAGACTAGTGAAAGCAAGAGCAAGACAGGAGACATTACAATACTACAAAACTAGAATGATGCAAAAAGCATGGTATTGGCAATAAACGAACAACAGTAACAAAAACCAGACCTGTGAGTTAATGAAATAGAATAGTGCAGTGATGGTGAATGTTTTAGAGATTTCAGTGCTCCACATAGTGTGCTGCAACACACATGCCATAGGTTTGCTTCCACTAAAATCGAGGTTCTAGAAACACCTCTAGGCTTACTCAGTTACGTGATTATTGACAATGGAGCCAAAAACTGTCATGACAGGAAACACAGCTTCTTTAACAAATGGTGCTGGAAAAACTGGCTATCTACATCCCAAACACTAAAGTTACACCCATATCTTTCACCATGTACTAAACCAAAATCATAATGGATCAAAGATGTAAATGTGAAAACGTTAATACCTAATCTGCTGGAAGACAAAATAGGTAAAATCCTTAGGACATAGATATAAATGAAAACTTTGTGAAAAACACTAACTACATGAGAAATAATGCCAAGAATTAACAAAGGTAATCATATCAAATGAAACAACTGCACAGCAAAGGAAACAACCAACAGAGTAAAGAGCACAATCTACACACTGCAACACTCTTTTGCCTGCTATTCCTCAAAAAACTAATATATTGAATGTATCAAGAACTCAAAAATTCAAAGCATGTAAATTAAAACTTGATCAAAAAATGGGCAATTTGTAATAGCTAGACCTTGGAAGCAGCCCATATGCTCAACAGATTAATGGATAATGAAAGTGTATTTCTAAACAATGGTGTACTACTCTGCCATAAGAAAGAATAAACTTAAGGCATTTGTACAAAAATGAAGAGACCACAATGAGACCACAATGTTAATTGAAATCAAACAAACACTCAAGTTTAAATATGACATGGTTTTGCTTGTATGGGAAACTCAAAATATAAATTAAAGGCAAAATAAAAGACAAGCAATAGGGAAAATTTTAGTAGATTGTCTCTTTTTATTAAGGTTTACTTTACAGAACATGTTTGCATTCTGAATATTGATCCATTACCTTTTATACATGCTACAAATACTTCTTTTTGCTCTATTCTTTGTCTTTTATTCATTCTTTATTTATTTCTGTATTTTAGAAAAGGGTCTACAGGATGTTCGGTCTCACTACTCAATTGGAATCATAGTGATTCTCCTGTTTACAGCCTCCCAAGTGCTGGGATTACAGGTGTGCATCCCGATGCTCAGTCTCAAGTGCCATCTCAGTGTGCCCTGGGTACAGGTCTGGCATGGCAGGCCTGGGGATCGAACCCCTGGCTCCTGCGCCTGCTTGCAGGTATTTTAATCCATTGAGCTATTTGGCCAGCCCTATTCATACTTTGTTTAACAGATACATATCAAGTATTCAATACCAGTCATTTTTTGAGAATACAACTATAAGTAAGACCCATCTCCTACAGTTAAAGCTTCAGTGTGGAATATATTTTTTAAAAAGGCCCATGGATGTAGCAACCCACAAATATTAGGAAAAAAATATTAGAGTGAACTAACGTGCACAGATGAAAGCAGTGAGCTACTTTAGAAAGCATGGTCAGGAAGGACATGGAAATGAACAGATTATCTGGCAGGAAAATCTTCCAAGATGGGAATGGGTACTTGCAAAATCCCTGAAGTGGGAGCATGACTGTCACATTCTGAAAACTTTAGGGTGGGGACAGTGTGACCGGAGGATTCCAGAGAAGAATACTAAGACACAAGTTTAGGGAGAGAGCCAGGGCCATGAAACTTACAGACTTGCAGACAATGAACTATGGATTGTGTTTAATGAAAGAATGGAAGAAATTAAACATGTACCAGGAGGGAGTGGTGCACACTGATTTCTCTCTGAAAAGGATAAAGATGGCTGCAGTGCAGGACAGACTGTGAGCATGAATGTATTTAAAATGTTATTGACAAGACTGGAAGCAAAAATACTCTGGTGGCAGGGGGTGACCTCATATAGTCACTGGGTTGAGGTCTGGCAGTGAAAATATTGTGAAGTCTCTAAATGCAAAGCTGATAAGAAAGAGCACCTGGTGAGATATGAGGAGAAAGAGGAAGGCTGTCAAACAGTCAACCAGGAGCAAAATATGGTGTGGCTGTGAGGAAAAAGAACCCTTCTCAACTGTTGGTGGGAGTATAGACTGCTTCAGCCATTGTGGAAATCAGTATGGAGATTCCTCAAATTGGATTAAAGGTCCAATTTGACCCAGCTATCACCCTTCTGCTATCACCCTTTTCAATTATTCTGGTATTTACCCAGAACAATTGAAAACATCATGATGCAGTGATATATGTGCACCTATATTTATAGCAGCACAATTGTAGTGGTTAATCTTAGAAACAACCTAAATGCCCATTAACCAAAGAATGGATAAAAAATGTGGTATTTTTATACAATGGAATATTACTGAGCTATAAAGAAAGATAGACTCAAAGCTTTTATAGATACATGATTAGAATGCAAAACCATACTCATAAGTGAAATAATTCAAACCTGCAGGTCTAGACATCATATTGTCTTTCTGGTATAAGAAACCAAAAGAGTAAGTAAGATCCAAAAAATAGATGTAGTGAAATGGAAACAAATTGTTCAAAAGGAAAGAACAAATGGGATGGGGGGAAAGAGAAAAGAAGGAAAGATAGCTAAGAAAATTGTACTGCTAACTTACTAATTTATGTTAGTTAATTTGAGAGGAAAAGCTAGTATTGGTAGTGTTTATCAATTTTGCATGCTTGTATCTGGTAATCTGGGCAATGGTGTGCAGCAATCTTCACGTTAAGCATTGGTGGCAGAAGTGTGTGGGTGGTGTTTGAAGCATAGGATCTGTGGAAGTCGTTGTAGGCAGGACAGTAAGTCTACCCAAGGCAAGTCTTGAGGTTTTCAGTTTCTATGTAAATAATAAGAGAAAAGTCCACCATGTAAGTCTGAGAAGAAAAGACCAATAGAGTGGCAGAGAAGCCAGGAAAATATGCAGTCCTAGAAGCCAAGGGATGTGCTTAGAATGAAGACTGGTTCTAGTTAATGCTACATAAAATTAACTGTATTTACTAAGAACTTACAATACCAGTGGTACATGTGTAAATATCATACAGTCTCCTTAATATAAGAACTCAAAAGAAAAAATACAAATAGAAAGGTATAACACAATTAAAGGAAAGCAAGAACTTGAGGATTAGACACAAAAAGAGGGCAAGGAGAAAAGCTAGGAAACATGACAGGGACAAAGCCATACATTTATACGCACAAGATGGGTAAGGCAATGATCCTGAGAACTATCTGCAGGTTGTTGAATCTAGCAGTTACTGGGTGGGATTCTCACTCTGACTAATTATATATGCTGATACATGTGAACTGAGCTACTGCACGGAAGATAGCAATATGTACTAGTGGGATCATGCTTGGAATGCCTGTCTCTCTGGTCTTCTAAATACATACTGCTTGTCATGACATACCAATGATGCCCAGACTGTATCTCAAGTAAATTTTTTTTTAAAAAAGATTTTCCATCTTATGCCTAAGATGTTTGATATTCAGAGAGATAGTGAGGTTAAACCCACCTGAATATTTTGTAGGGAAACAAAATAAATAAGCTTCTCTTCTGGAGGGTTAACAGCCTATGTTTGTAGGCCAAAAATTAGAGAAATAGAAGGGCTGCAAGGACAGCCAACATTTTGGCCCTAGCCTTTCAACCTGTACTATAGCATCATGTAACTCAGTTGTGTCCCAAATTTTCTGATCAAGGAGATTATGGGGCCACAGAGGAATGTGATCAATGATGTAGAGTGTGCCTAAGAAGAGTCACATGAGAGAAAATATTCTCTCAGGCTTTCACAGAGAGAAAATTGGTCAAGCAATGTCTGTGACTCATCCACATGAGCTGTGGAAGGCTCAAGTCATCAGATTCGAACATTGCCAGTCCTGTGGATAACCACTACTATTGTGGAGTACTGAACTATATTGGGATATTTTGCTGAATTCATGCACCTACAATATTTGTATGGCAATGGAATACCCATCTCTGACAAAACTGAACAAAAAAGTGTGATGTAAATGAAGGACAATTTTGTATCTGTATATACAAAATAGGATAGATATATAGCTACTTTCTCTTAATTCAATAAGAAGAAAGATCTGTACTAATAGTGTTTGGACAGGATATCATGTCTGAATCTTGTACTATGAATGACTACTATAAAGACAACAATATGCAATGTATTAATTGTTGTAACTCTCCTACCAACCTGTTTTGAAGCTGTCACACTGCAATTTTTTTCTCAATAAAATTAATAAAAAGAAATCCCACTGATAGCCAGAATTCCTCTATACCCTCAATCCAAATAGATTTAGGTTCCATGAGAGCCTTTTCCTAGTAGTATACGGCAGCACATACAGTGGTATCAGAATACAAGCTCAAAACTTACATGACATAGCAATACACTCAGTAAAGTAAAAAATTTAGAAGAGGCTATTATATTTGGAAATGAGAAAATAATTGATTAATCTGAGATAAGAGGTTGAAGTGGAAAGGTGTCAAAACTGTAAGTAAATACTTTTCTACAGAGAATAGCAGGGAACATGAATATCACAGCCTGCTTTGGAAGAATTTTGCTGTTCAAAACAGAGAAATAGAGTTGTAGCCAGAGGAAGATAAATGATCAAGGCACATTTTGTTTTATATTTGTAATATGGGAGATGTTCTTCTGAGAGGTCAGCATGGTGATGGGCAATGGGGAGGGCAGGTAATGTGGAAGAGAGGCAGCACAGACGAGTAAGTGAAGTCCTGGGTAGATAAGAACCAATTTGAGTGGCATAAGTAAAACTCTGAATATAGATAAGATCATAGTTTATTCATCCATTGCTTTTGTTCATTGGTTTTGATATATGGTCTCCCTGTATAGTTCAGACAGGCCATGACCTCACCTTTTAGCCCAAACTGCGCTCAAACTCACAGTGATCCTCCTGCCTCAGCCTCCTTAAGTGCTGAAATTACAGAGGTATGCCACCATTTTTTTAAAAAATGTATTTAGCACAGAGTCTATGGGGTCTCATGACATAGATTGGAATTGTAGTGATCCTTCCTGTTTTTCTGCCGCCCTGTCTCTGGGATCACAGGCGCATGCCACCACTCCCAGTCTCAACCATTGTCTCATCTGGGCCTGAGGGGCAGGGCCGGCACTGCACTCCTGAACTGAACTCCTGGCCCCTGCATCTGCGTAAGCAGGCGCTTTATTCTACTGAGCTATCATGCTTGCCCAACCATTTGTAACAAGTAGCAGCAAGTCACAATATTTAAGTGTAGCACATGTGGGCTAGGCAATCTATTGCCTAGAAGACACTGAAATTTCTTTTGATTTATTGATTCTATTTTCTCAACCAAATGAAAAGGTCATCGTTTGAGTATGAGAAGACAGGAGTAGGTACCACAGCTTTGTAAAGAGACAGCAGTTAAAAACTATATGATTTGGGCTGGTGAGATGGCTCAGTGGTCCAAAGCACCTACTTAGAACAAGCTTAGCAAAGCACAGGGACCACGGTTCAATTCCCCAGCACCATATGCCAGCCAGCCCCGCCCCCTGGTGGGCTGAGCTGGCCACACACACACACACACACACACACACACAAATAAATAAAATAAAAAAATACTCCATTGTATAAAAATACCACATCTAAAAAAAAAAAAAAACAACTATATGACTTAAGCATGATTTTAGTATGATACCTGGAGAGCTACTGACAGTATTTGATTCTATTCATATCTGATGTTTTTTTTCTGTTCAGTCACTGACGACTCCTGCCACACAGTTTATGCTCTTTATGGTGTTTTAAATCACATACAAGGGGCTGGTGAGATGGTTCAGTGGTCTAAAGCACCTACTTAGAACAAGCTTAGCAAAGCACAAGGACCGCGGTTCAA
>NW_004524614.1:12667229-12684696 GCF_000260255.1 Octodon degus
ACCTACTTAGAACAAGCTTAGCAAAGCACAAGGACCGCGGTTCAATCCCCCAGCACCACATGCCAGCCAGCCCCGCCCCTAGGTGGGCTGAGCTGGCCACACACACACACACACACACACACACACACACACATTAAATAAATAAATAAATCACATGCAAGATTTTTTCCTCTTCGTAGACCTACATTTGCTGATTTTTTCTGAATTCTACAATTTGCATGTTCTTAAGAAAGCTACACTTCCACCTTGAAATTAGATTTTAGAAAACATTCCACTATTTTCCTGCAATACTTCTTGGTAATAATATCATTTAGCCAGGCATGGTAGTGCACCTCTGTAAGTCCAATACTCAGGAGACTGAGGTGGGAAAATTGCTGTGAATTTGAGGCCAGATTGGGTTACATAGAAAGTTCAAAGCCAGTCTGAGGTATCTTGAAAGAGCTTGTCAAAAAACAAAAATTTAATGTTTTATTTAATTTTTATTAATAAGTGTTTATTGAAAAGCAACTGTGCTTTCACTTCATGGTGACCAGCAAAACCAAAACACATCCTTTAAAAGAATATTAATGCATAAAATAGTAAAAAACCTCATCACAAATTTCCCAAGACCTATACACAGAAAACTGGGTAACATTACAGAGAAATTGAGCAATTCAAGAAACATTTCAAGGTGAAACATGGAATGATAGCAATTTTCCAAACACTGATACACTGATATAATAATCTAATTCTAATGAGAATTTCAGGTTTCATTGACAGGCTTTTTAAAAATTTATATGAAAATCCAAAAGACTTGAAATTATTAAAGCAATTTTGAAAAGGAAAGCTTTGGAAGGCTAACATGAGATTTTTTCCAAAATTACTACACATTCTATTAGTAAACATTTTATTTTATGTGGAATATTTTAGGTGTGTTACTTTCTAACTTAATTTTTCTCAAAATGGAAAATACCATGTTCCAAGATTATTTTTGAAAAACTGTAGCTCATTCTCCTCCAAAATACCATCTCAGTCAAAGCTGGGGGTATATTTTTGGATTTCCACTTTGTGTCATCATTCCTTAATCTGCCTCTGCATTATTGCCTGCCTTCAAATACCTCGGTGCTTTTGAGTATCTGCTAGCAAAAGTCACCGTGCAAATGCCTTTTTCAAAAGTTTCATGTAAACCTTGGGAATTTTATCTTTCAGATTGAAATTATCCTCTAGATGAGTCTAATTCAATACAATAATCCTCTTGTAAAGTATCATTTAAAATCTTGAAGGACTTGTGGTCTAAATTTAATTGAATTTATGGATTAATTTTGGGAAAATTAACTTTTACAATAGGAGGCTTTTTCATAAAGAAACCTGTCATTCTCAATATTTGTTTGGAGTTTCTTTTCTGTGCTTTGAAATAATTTTTCAAATATCTTCGATGAAAAAAAAAATTAAGCTCCTTGGCATTCTAAGTGTATTTCCTGGTTCTGACCCCAAAAGACAAAACTCATTTATTATCTTCTTTGGGATGCCTTCATATTAACATCTTTGCATCATGTTTCCTTTTCTATCAAAAGAAGACAGACATGAAAAACAAATGACTTAATAAATGTGAAGCACTCAAAACTGTGTCTGGAGCTACCATTATTTCTCCTTTAATCCCTAGTGAATCTAGTTGGCCTCCTGTATTCTAACTATATCAAATCAATGCACTTCTGCAAAGAAGTACCCTCTGGGACCCTTACACAGAGTATTTCAAATGTCACATGTAATTTGATAATACATTTGTACAAATTTATTTTGGGATTATGCTATAATGAGAAATATACATTTGCTTTTCTATTTTTATGCTATAATGAGAAATATACATTTGCTTTTCTATTTTTTCTTTTAAGTCTTCTATATAATCTAAAAACCAGATACATTTTTAAAATTTTAAAGGAAGGGGAATTTTTTAGTACCCCGAAATCAGTGTTTGTATATAATCAATACAGAGTATCTTATGCCAGCTATGAAAATATAAAATCAAGGGCCAGTGCAATAGCTTAGTGGGCTAAGCACCTGCTTGGGCAAGCACAGGGACTGGGGTTCAATTTCCAGCACCACATGTCACATCAGCCCTGCCCCCAGGGCACTCTGAGCTGTCCACCAAGACTGGGCATGGTGGCACATGACTGTAATGCCAGCACATAGCAAGCTGAAAACAGGAGGATCACTAACAGTCCAAGCTGCACAGTGAGATCTTGTACCAAATACATAAAACAGCACCTATTTCTTAATTATTGAGTGCTATGGCTTGTAAGTCCCCCACCCCCAAAAGCCCCATACACTCACAGGTGGAGCTTTTCAAAGGTGGCTGGATCTAGGGTGTATGAATATGGATGACAGGTGAGGTAACTGGACCAGTCTACTGATTAGATTAGCACAGTTCTAGGGTAGTTGAATGGATTTACTGAAGGAAGAGGATCCACACTGGGTGTGAGTAGCACCATCCAGGAGGCACATGGCCTAAATGAATAACAAGGGAAAGGAAGGCCCACTGCTGCACCTTTGGGCTGCCTCCTACCTGCCCTGCTGTGGGCTGTTTCTCCTATGCCATGCCCGTCTGTCGTGCTGCCCTGCTTTAAAGACTAAGGACCAGAATCTCTAAAAACTGTGAGCTAAAATAAATCTTTCCTTTTTTAACTTATGAGTGTCTGGTATTTTGTCCCAGTAATGAGAAAGTAACCAAAATGGTGAATGACATTCAAGCCATTTTATTATTCACATTCATGCTATACTACAGAAGTATCAGCTCATCCTGAAGGGAAAGTCATGCCAAACTTATGGTGTATTTCTTCTTTTATTTTACCTGATGTGTTGATTATTATAACCAAAAGACTTTTAGAGTCCTTTGTTAAAATATATTTTTCTAGGGGATGGTGAGATAGCTCGGTGGAATGAGTGCCAAAATAGAACCCATTATTTGGTGCTAATATGTGTCAATAACTATAATTTAAAAAATAAAATTAATTTACAAAACAAATGCAGAAGGATTTTTTGAGGGCTGCTCAGGATGCCTTCAGGGCAGGTCTGGTTTGGCTTGAGGATGAGGGGATCGAACCACAGCATCCTGAGCCTGACTGCTTTGTTTCAGCAGGCACTTAAACACCTGAGCTAATGGGCAGGCCCCCAAAACAAATACAGACAGAAATAATCATACATTTAAACAAACATACCCAAAAGTTCCCAGCTGGATCACAATTTCCTGAGATCATCAACTAGTTAAGAAAGAAAAGAGGCTAAAAAGAAAGCTCTCTCCTTTTCTCCTTTTCTCTCTCTCTCTCTCTCTCTCTCTCTCTCTCTCTCTCTCTCTCTCTCTCCTGTGTCTCTCTAAAATTAGGCAATATATCTAGCTATAGAACATGCTAGATTCTCCTTTATCTATTACCAGTATCAGTGCAATAGTTTAAGAGACACCTTACTGGAATATTTCCAACCACCCAATCTTAGGGGTCATATTTTTAGGCACGATCTCACTTCCAAAGCCTCAACACAAGTTCCAGGCCTAACACTGAAGCATACAAGGAAATCTCAGTCTCTAGAGAGTGTCTTAGAAGTGCATGATAACTGGGCTAGTAGGTCACTGCAAGCTACTTCTGAAAGTAAGTCAAACAGATGGAGAAAGCAGTCCATGTAATATTAATGCATATTGCATTCATGAAAGAACTATGCTCCAACTGTAGTGCTTCTATGAACTGGTACACTAATTACCCTTGGATTTATGCACCCCAAAACTATTAGCCTCTAGTTTCTGTTGTTTTCTGATATACATGCTGTTCAAAATTCTTAACTTCATCTTTTATTCGGAAAGCCAAATCATCAAGATGCAAGTATATTACAGTAGAAAACAAAGATAAATAAATAAATAAATAAATAAATAAATAAATAAATAAAAAGGAGAGAAACAACTCTGTTGAAGTTGCTCAGAGGATTGCACAGGAAATCTCACTGACCAGAGGGAGGACTCTTCCAAGGTTTCTATTCTAGGCTGGTTGACCTTCAGGGGCTGGAGAGAGATGCCCTTCCTAACATCAGTCAGTGTGGTCTTCCCTGCTCGCTAGCAATCAGCTTGTGGAAGAGTATCAAATCAGGATAGTTGGGAAAGAGCCCTAAAAAACAGTACTGCATATTTCCATCCTGATACAAATCCAGATCAAGGTACAGTGTGTGAATGCTTAGCACATTTGCCTCTATGCAAACTTAAATATGTTTGTCAAATCAAAATGTCACTATTGACTTAAGCATTGTAAACAGCAAAGCACCAAGGTATGAATAATAAGACCAAAATACAACAGAGGAGGCCTCTAAACACCTCAAGCCAGACATGCAAAAAGGGAACTATCTCTAAAATACCAAACCAAGAGATGTGCTGCCACTGAAAACTGTAAGTCTCTGCAAAGTGACACTTGCCATGAGAAAAGTTCTGTTGAAATTTGTATTCACTATTTGGTAGTGCATGGCATTTCTTTCAGCCTTTGTAATTTCACTGTGCTTCATTTCTAAGAGCTCACTTTTATATATATTTAACATTTTTTTAGATAGAGGAAGTGATTGCCACAGTTTGAGTAGGTGTGTCCTCCAAGGCCCAGTGTGCTAAGGTTTGATTGCCAGATTTGGTATAATTGGAAGGTGGCAGCAGCTTTAGGAGGCAGGCATAATAGGAGACTCATGTCAGGACCTCAGTGCTCCACTCCTTTTCTCGACCTCCATGAGGTGAGCAGCTTTGCTGTATCACAGGATCCCCCATGATGCTCTGCCTCATCAAAGGCCTACAAATTCTGAAACCAACAGACCATGGACTGAAGCCTCTAATGCTATACCAAACTAAACATTTTTCTCTTTTCGTTAGCTCAGATACTTAAAATCAAAGGCCAAAATAAACATTTTTTTCTTTTATGTTGTTTATCTCAGATATTTTATCACAGTGATAGAAGGTTAACACAGTGTTAATAAAATGTTCTCATACATACAGGTCTTTAAGGAGCCTCTTCCTGCTGGAGTCGACTGATGCAGCAGGTAGCCACAGTAAGTTAGAGAGAGAGAGAGAGAGAGAGAGAGAGAGAGAGAGAGAGAGAGAGAGAGAGAGAGAAACACAATTCATTCTTTTAGAAATTCTGCTAGATTTTGATTTATTTTTCCATGTAAATCCATAAAATTTAATCCACATTTTGAAATCACTTCTAGCAAAACATAAACTATATAATGTGCCATCTCCCTCACTCAAACTTGTCAATGTGTTTTAGTCTTTTTCTTTTTACTGGCACTAACAAGGGTGACATTAAAATCAACACTGTCTAAAAGGATAGACCCCAAAGCATTGACTGGGATGAAATGAGAGGATACCTGCTAAGAAACAATGTGGACAATTAAACCTATAGGTTAAAACAATACAGTTAATTTGGTACTTCTAGGTTAGTAAAGTGAATGTATTAATAAAATAAACTTCACTGCATGGACAATTCAGTTGAAAATAAAGATGTATTATCTTTACAAAGAATCAGCTAGGGAGAAACAGACCTTCAGTAAGGGAAATGAAAGATAATTGAAAGAATGAGACAAAGCATGCTGTAGGAAGAGGTTTCTAGGAGCACAGTGTCCCCTGTGGGGGAAGAGGAAGGTAGCATTTTTGTAGTTTGTCACCAGCAGTCTTGAAAGATGCCATTTTCATTCTGGAAAGGTTTCTTAAATGAGGGCTCTTAAATGAAGGGTCAGGATCAAATGGTGAGGTCGGCAGTCAGAATAGAATGCCAATCCTCTAGCCATGGAAACTCCGGCATGCTAATGAAGTCGTGAAAGATGGGGAAGGAGCCCTGGCATCAGCAGGAAGGGAGTCAAGGGAGGAGACACTGGAAGGGCCATAGCAGCTAACGGGCTGTTGTCACTGGTGGCAAGAGCCATGAGGAAGCTCAATTCCATATGGACAGTGTTACAGTTTGTGTTTAGTTGTCTCCCCAATGCCTCATGCAGTCAAGGAGTGGGGACTTCTAGAGTTTGTGATGAACTCATGATCCACCAGGATTTTGGGTGATCCAAGGCTGGGATTATGGGTTTTAATACAGCTGGGATTGTGGTGTGTGTACTTGCCTCAGCCTGGGACAGATAGCCTGAGTGCAGAGAGAGACAGACTCTCTGCTGCCATTGTTGTTGTTCCACCACCATGAAAGGTGGCTCTCTGCCCTGTGCCTTGGAGCCAGCCAAGTGTGGAGTGAAACCTCCAGGAACTGTGAGCTAAATAAACCTTTCCTTTCTTCATTTTAGGTGTTGGATATTTGTCCCAGCAATGAGAAAAGACTAACTGAGACAGAGAGAGAAAGATGTTGGGTAAAAATAAACACCATCACAGCATAAAGAGGATATTAAAACAGTCATGGAGCCCTATCTCTTCCTCCTGAATAACATGATCTTTCAACTTCCCTGCTCTAGATTCTAAAGCCATTACAAACAAGGGAACTGTACAGCAACCTTTGGTGTCTCCAAAATAGCAGCAGGCAATACAAGTTTTCCTTAAGGAATTAACACTTTTTACCCTGTCATCTTTGGGGAAATAATAAAAATAATCATATCTTGTTTTATTGGTTGCTTCTGACTTGGTCGGCACTGCTCTGAGGATGACTTGCATGAATTTACCTTCAGAAAAAAAATGTTCTATTATTATCTCCATTTCTCCATTGAGGAAAATGAGGTGTAGACAATTCAGGAAACTCTCCCAGAGTCACAGAGCTGCTAAGAAGGGAACCTGGATGCGAACACAGGTAATTAGACTGCAGAGCCCATGTTCACATTGTTCTTCCCCAAGATACCAATGCTGACCCTGGATATGACTTTGAAAACCACCAGACTGCATTCCAAGGCCTTCACTGTCATAGGCAGACAGGACACATAGGAACAGATGGAATAGTCTCTACTTTTTTTCTGATACACACACTTGGGGCCAGGTCTCCGACACAGAGTTTGGCATTTTTATCCTTCATATAAAGTTAATTTCTGAGAGCACTAACCTAGTTCTTAGATCTCAGAGAATTTACTTTTGCCTCACTTCTCTTTGCAAAGTTGTGCACATATTATGCTTTTTATAAATCCTAGCTTGCTTTTGGATTTGATTTTTAAAGTGATAGTGTGATCACAGCTATCTAAAGTATCTAATGAATATGCAATATCAGTATGATCTTGCCTATATAGGTCAGTTTTAAACTTCTCTGGTTATGTTATCACTACTGACATTAGGAAACCTGATATTGGGTTTCTGTACTTTTAAGACTGTAGAACATCCATATTCGTGCTTGTCCTTTTACAAGTGATGGATTGTCATTGGCAAATCACCAGGAGGTCTGCTTTATAGGCACAACCATAGAGGAAAGAAGGGCTGGCATGATGGAAGAGATAGATCTTGTGCGAACAGAATATGTGTATAAATAAAACATCTGAGTAAAATATTTTCTGAACAAATCATTTCTAAACTGACCCTAATCGTTCACAAGAAAGAAAAATGCTGATAGGAATACATCTTCTTTTAATAATTTGAAAGAGGTCGTCTGGTTGAAGGCAATGTTAACAGCTTTTGCTGTTCTTGAGCTCTCAGTCAACCCCTGTATTAGCAGCTTGGGAGCACAATGTGACATGTTTTTCTTGGCTTCAACAAACTCCAGTGTTTGCTGCTCATCTTCTTTGACAGGGCTCTTATTCTTGTATAAAACTGGACATCTAAGTGTAACAGGCCCCCCAGGCCTCGGAAGATATCTTGAGTTGAAGAAAGAGAAAGACTTACAAATGAGGCAATAAAAAAATAAATTACTTAACGTTAAATTTACAAAGTAAGCAAGATAATAGTCTGAAAACCAAAGGTGCTGAGTGAGCAGGCTTCCAGCCCACTTGGAGCCAAGCTTCGATGTGACCTGCATGCTAACGCTCCCATGTGTGAGATGCCTGATAGAGATGACATTCATTATTGGCATTAGTTATTCAGTTTGTATGACAATTTTCATTACTAACTTTCCTTTTCCAAAGCCTGTAACACAGTGGTAAAAATTTATGTCTTTCGTTATTTCTAAAGGACCAAATTTGGCATACAAATTCTAGCACCTAAAATGGAATTTTATTTCAGGGGAAATTTGGGCTGCATTTTAGTGAGGCTCTATTAAATATTACAAAGGGTTACTAGCTTAACTATTAAATCTAAAGATGAGCAGAGCAGCTGATACCATGGGGAATAATATTTTTATTTCTGTATGCACAGTACAAACAGACTCAGGACCCCATTAAAGTACTGGACAGGCAAATGTGGAGCCTCCAGAGATTAAATTCTTTATTGGGTATCTAACAGAGATGTTTCTGGGAATTAATCCTTACAGTATAGTTTTGCTTAGAGTATAGTTTGCTTACAGTATAGTTTTCATGTTTTAAGGAGAGCAGAGAGACTTGTAAAAGTGGAGGACCCACAAGCAAAAATACACAAACAAACCAAGAACAACACTGAGACAGCATAAGATATAGACCTAGCACAGGTGTGCTCATGCCCTTCTATAAGAGCAAACCTTACTACACTGTGTCATCTTCTCTGGGACCTGAGATCTGTGATACTACCACTGGATACTGAGTAATGGACCAAACCTGGAATCTTCAACATTTCAAAACCCATATCCTCTTTATGTATACTCAGTGATTTTATCGCTCCCACTCTTTTCTAGTTTTCCTGCAGTTAGGAAGGCAAACATCATGTACTGCAAACATGTACAGAAAAACAAAAAACAAGAGGCTCAAAAAGTGGGTAGAGGGGGAGGGAGGAAAGCAGAATGGATGAAAAATGAATTAAAATGTGTTAGCTACATGTATCAACTTCTGACAAGGAATGCAAATATTGTATACTACACTCATGTAATAATAATCTAATTTTTTAGACATGAAAATATAATGGACATCACAACACTTGAGTACTCTCATTACTTCTTACAATAATTAGATTTAGTTTCTCTGCCTCTAAACACAAATTTTAGCCTGAGGCGAGGGACTTTAAGGGAAAATTGCCTTTTGAGGTGCCTGTCACATTTTAAGGACTCAAAAATGTTAACCCTTCAGCTAAGTTGCTAAAGGAGGAGAAAAAATATGTTTCTAGTGGGCCTGGATTTTGTACTTAGTAATTTTTAAATTGGTCTTAATTGTAGGTCTGCAACTATGGTGGAAAACCCATTGATCCAGTTGTTCAAGGCAAGCTGCACTGTTTATAGGCAAAAAGAAGAGCAACTAGGAATATAAGAGACAACTAGTAATACAAGAGGCAAGGTCTTGGTAGAATTATTGGCTCTAGTAATTTTCATGAAGCTATTTTTTTCAAGGTGTTATTAACTTGAATCTTCACACATCTCATTCTTTTATTAATATTGTATGTCTGTTTCCCCGGATTCATTCACATGTAGTCTCTTTATAGCTTTAATTAGATCTCAACCACTGCAGTGTAAATCTATCGCAACAGTTATTTACATTTTATTTAAGAGTTTGCTATCTCTAAAAGCTTAAGACTATGGGTCTACTTCCTATCAACACAATTACTATGTGTGCTCAATTTATTATTCATTTACACTTTCTTTAGAAATAGAAGTTCCTATTCAAGGAATCATTTTACTTCTTTCTCAGAAAAATTTAGAGTGAAATAAAATACTAAAAATTTAAGACTATCACCACATGTATGTGAGTTAAGCGTCCACTAGTAGATTTTTGCTTCACATTTCTCAGGGGTTAACTCAGCCCCAGCCACCCAGCAACATCCTCCTTGAAGTGTGGAAAATCACATTAAAAACTAATCTACCCTAAACTCAGAATGACAAAGTGTGACTACATGTATTGGTATTGTGGGGGCCTCCCATGTATCTCCAGAGAAGACACCATGTGTCCAGGCTTCCATATGCTGTCACTCTGGATTTATGGCCAAAGTCACATCTGTCTTCATGGATATCAGGAAGGAACCATGACACAAAACAAAAAGAGATCACTCAAAATGTCTTAGAATACCAATGCCAACCCCACCCCTGGAGATATGTGACAACACTTTCAGGGGGCTTCTAGGCATTAACCAGTATTTGAATATGGGATTCAGCAAAAATTGAGACTCATGTAGATCTTATCTTCATTTTTTATCCTTTTCCTGTGTCCCTGTTCTTGTTCTCATGCTTGAGTGTACTTCTTGTTACAAAAGCAAACAAGCTCATTCATTCAGTCAACAAACATTTCCTGGACTCCTAATGTATGTGCTGATCAAGAATGGCTTCTTTTTTTACAGGGAGCTCATTATTTTGCAGGGAAAATTGACCCAGAAGGCACTGAAGAAGCAGTGATTCATTTAAAGTGTTGATGATATGCAGAAAAGAGTGAACAATTGTGCCTGGCAGGGAAATAGAGGAACAGAAGAGAATGTGAGAAAAATAAAGAATTGTCAGAGCAAATTGAAGAGAAAGATATACTTACTAGGCATTCAAGGATGTGGAGGAGTTTGCTAATAATTTAATTATTAGTCCACACTCTGAGTGATATAACAAGTTTTCTGAGTGTCACTTGGGAACTTAACCAATTCTCTGAAACCACAATTGCCCTGACCTTCATCTTAATTTCCTATGTGATTTTTTTGTATCATTAATAGCCATATCCTTGAAACCAAGTCAGTTTTTCTTAATGTATTTGGCACAGGGTCTCACTACGCATCTCAGACTTGAAATGATCATTGTGTTTTCAGATTCCCTAGTTCTAGAATTATAGGTGTGTGCCACTACAGCCTGTCTCAGTGGCCAGCTCAGCATGCTTATGGATGGGGTCAGCACAGCATGTGGTGCCAGGGATCAAACCCTGGTCCCTGTACTTGACTAAGCAGGCACATAGTCCTCTGAGCTATCTCACCAGCCCTACCAAGTCGGTTTTGAATCCTGTATCTCCTTTACACAAAAACTAATCTGTAGGTTGAACCTATTATATGATGAAATAACTAATACCACTATTATTATGGACTACTGGACTACATTGGAATATTTTGCTGAATTCATGCACCTACAATATTTAAATGACAATGGAATACCCATCTCTGACAAAACTAAACAAAAAAAAGGGGATACAGATGAAGGACCATTTTGTATCTGCATGTTCAAAATAGTCAGGATAGATATACAACTACTTTCTCATAATTCAGTGAATAGAAACATTTGTACTGATAGTGTTTGTGGACAGGATATATCATGTCTGCATCTTGTACTATGAATGACCACTAAGAAGACAGCGACATGCAATGTATTAATTATTAAAACTGTCCTACTAATCGGTTTTGAAACTGTCTCATTGCTATTTGTTTCTCAAAATTATTAAAAATGTTTCAAAAGTGAAACAACTGTATAGTGTGAAGCCATTGCATAATACGATGACATAGCATAAATTGGCATACCAGCTCCTGTGTTTCTGCTGAGTTCTATTATGTTGTAGTGTGTGTGTGTGTGTGTGTGTGTGTGTGTGTGTGTGTGATATTCATGCTGACTATGCAGCCTACAAATCTTTCCCTTTTTTTCAGTCTCCTTCAGTGCACTTTTCTTGTGGAAACTCCTTAGGCATGATTATAATTCAGTTTAAATGTTGTCTCTATAATTGTTCTTACTTCTTTTATTCATATCTTCCTTAGAACACAGTATGAAGAATTATACTAAATTATGTAAATGAGTTAGACATAGTAGGACACAAGCAACATGGAAAGTAACATGGTACATTTTTATTTTTGTTTGTTTTATTATTATTATTAGCATTATTTTTGTATTTAGTGCAAGGTCTATAGGGTCTCACTACACAGATCAGGCTCACAGTGATCCTCATGTTTTCAGCCTCCCAAGTGCTGAGATTACAGGCATGCACCTCCATGTCCAGTCTCCATTGCAGTCTCAGCACACTCTGGGGTTGGGGACAGCATGGTAGGCCAGTGATCAAACCTCTGACCCATGTATCTGCCTAAGCAGGAGCTTTAATACACCGAGCTATCTGGCTGGCCCAACATGGTATATATTTAATGAATGGCAGTATCATCCTTTTTCATATGCTTTTCTCTTCTATCAATATAATTTTGGGGAGATCACACAACTTTTATAGATATTTTCCAGATATTAACAAATAATTTATTCTTCTAGAAGTTAAAAGTCTAGGCCAATCTATATTGAGCAGTTAATTCTGTCATTTAGTATGAGATATACCTTATTTACATATAGCTCAGGAAACACAAGGACTTGCAATTCTGTAGCAAGACATGAGGCTTGGTTTATTCTCCCTTTTTGCTTCTACTTCTCTTTTGCTTGATCACTAATATTTTCAGACCCTGGAGTTTGGGCATCAAGAGCACAGTGGTGTTGAGTTGATGGAACTGAATTTTAAAAAGTCACAATCTTAGATGGTCTTTATGATCATATCCAGAGTCCAAGGCTGACTGTACGTGTTAGATGACCAACTATTTTATTTATCCTCTTAGGGTATGGTACGACCCACAAAGAGCCACTTTTTCCTTTCTCTGGCACCCAAGACAGCTTACTATAATTTCCTAGTAAGCTAAGCTTGTAGCTTTCCATGAATGACTTCCCTCCACTCCCACCTTCTGGGTCTCTTCTGGTGAGTGTCCTTCTGGTGGTCACCATGTCTTGTAGAGAGACTAAACAGAAGTACTTTAATAAAATACTTTTTTAATTTTAAACAGTTTCATACTTACAGAAAAGCTTCAAAGAGAGTAAAAAGTGTTCCCACATGTCCCACACCTGCTTTACCTTGTTAAACCCTTCTGTATGCATGATATGCTTCACACATAGTGAACCAGTATTGATAATTTATTATAAACTGAAGTTCATATTTTGCCCAGATTTCTTTAACGTGTACTTAATATACTTCTTCCCTTCCATGATCCTACCCAGAATCACATCTCTAAAGTACTCCTGCACCCTTAGCAAACCATGGGCTCTGACAGGTTTTCAGAATTTCTGTACTTTTATGACCTTAACGGTTTTGAAAAATAGTGATCAGGTGATTTTTAGAATGTCCTTCAACTGGTACTTGTGTACTTTTTTTAAAAATTATTTTGCTGTGGTTGTGAAGTTGTGTAAAGGAGGACCACAGATGTAAAGTGCCCTTCTCATCATATTATATAAAGAGGACATGGAATTTATATGACTTATCACCATGTGTATGAGCCCTGAAGTCTGGCTAATATTTTCCAGGTTTCTCCAGTACAGAGCTATTTTCTGTTTTGCCATTTCATACTCTACAGTTTTGAAGGAAATAGCTGCATGGAAGCCTATACCTAAGGAGAGGGGAGTTAATATATTCCATCTGTTGAACTGGGATGTAAGTACAGAAATCATTTAATAGTCTTCTGCTTGGGACCTGGGTCATTTATTTATTTATTTGTTTGTTTGTTTAATCTATTTATTTACTCAATTATTTGTTCCTGATGGTATATTTTAATGGATATTTATTTTATATTTTAGGTTGTGATCTGTAAAGAATTTTTTAAAGGCAACTCCAGGCTAGCAGATTTTTGCAAGAGAATTTGACTCAGAGGAAAACACCCATCTTGGCAAGTCCTAGAACTACAGGTAGCTTTATGCCTCTGCATCTCTTTCCAGCCTCATGTCTTTAGACTGACCATGCCTGAGCCAGGGCAGCACTTTCCCTAAGTTCCAGGACACATCCATCATGTGGATTTCTTCTAAGCTCCTTCCTTGGGGTAAGGTGTTCTGTTGATTCTTACATGGTCCTTACTATGGGTTTTTCTGGTCCATTCTCTTGCCTAAGTTTAAACAGCTTTGAGAGCTCAGTGAACCGAGTGTTCCAGTGCCAGTTCTGTATACTCTTTGTCTCTTCTGCATCAACCACTATAACCTGTTCTCCAATCTTTGTGTCCTAGAAACAATGGGAACAGCCATAGTTAGTGTTTTATTAATGTGTAGTTTATTGACCCTCATCATGCCCCAGAAATGCTAAATCTGTCTTAGTTACTTTCTTGTCAATGAGACACAATACCCAACATGCATAACTTAAAGGAAGAGAGATGTATTTTGGCTCACAGTTTGAGGTTTCAGTCCATAGGCAGCTGGATCCAGGAAAGTGTGACATGGCAGAGGAAAGAGAACTCATGGCATGGTAGGCAGGAAGTAGAGAGGATACGAGGGAGATGTATAGACACGCAGGCCATGCCCATAGTGACCCAACTCCCAACATCACACCCAGTTATAAACCCATCACAGAACTAATCCACTGATAGGTATTATACTCCCATGATCCAACTGCCTCTCAAGAGTTCCTATGAGCATCTGAGCCTATTGGGGAATACTAAGCTATAAATGATAACCCAGCAACATCTAGAAGTATGCAAAAGAAAATTCTCAGGCCCTTTCCCAAGCCACTGAATAAGAAACTTGGAAGTGGGGCCCAATAATCTGTGTTTTATCATTTTCTGTACCTGATTCTAATGCTCATGAATGTCTGAAGACCCTTGAAACATTAGAAGTTTCTGAGTTCTCTAGCCACAACTCAACTGTAAGTTATTTTAGAGTCATCAAATATTCAAGTTACGACAAAGTAGAAACTAAGCAATGGACTGAAGCTGTGTTTTATAGCAACTTCTCTGCCATTGAAGACTGTATTTGTGTTGAGCACTGTTATTTTCTAAGAGTAATATTAGCTTCTTGTTGCTGCTATACTTGGGCACCTCCCCATTCTTTATAAAATCTTTGGATTCTGTCCATCCATGTTATTAAAATTTCTCTGTTTAAAACTTTCAAGTGCTCCATGTGTTTCCTGTCAGAACTCTGATGGATATGATGTTTTTAGGGTACAATTATTTCCATGAAGCTCCACAAAAAGGAATGGTGGTTTCAAAGGGGAAAATTGTTAAAGATGTACATTAAGTTAGAGTTATTTGAGAGTGAAGAACTTCCCTTATACTCTTCTAAGCTGAGTTTGTGGTCTACATACTATGTGTCAGAATTGTGCTACTAAGTCCCTTATACATTGTAGATTTAGCTTTTATAATAATAATCATGAAAATCTGTGTGCATGGATGTTTACTAGAGATTAAACCTAAGGTCTGCATGGAAGTACATCCCTAGATTTCTTTTCTTTTTCTTTTCATTTTGTTTTGAGGCAGAGTCTAAGTTATTAAGGCTGGTTTCAAGCTTGTGTTCCTCCTGTCTCCCAAGCTGCTAATATAGGTGTACACCACTTCATACATCTTTAAGATGTTTTAATCACTTCAATTTTACTGGAAACAAAAGGTCAGAATAGTTGCAATTTGTCTTTGACTATGAAACCAGAAGCTAGAAGAACTTATCTGATTATAAAACCAGTATGCTCAGTTTTTCTGTAGGCTCTAAACATTGTCCCTTTCTACAAGTGACAAATTGTTACACAGGAATGAAGTTGGTAGTCAAGTCATGGGGGCAAGGAAGAAAAAAAAGATCTAATAATGCTTGTAATGATTTCCACAAAGGTGGGCAAAAGTAGAGTTTAGTGATTGTTTGAAAGAATTATAGAAGAAAAGACAAAGAAAGAGAGACAAGGAAAGGTCAAGATGGCTTGGATAAGTGTCTTAAGAAGTAAAAATATTTTGCTTAGTAGGAAAGAAAAAGAAAAAGAAAGAAAGAAAGAAAGAAAGAAAGAAAGAAAGAAAGAAAGAAAGAAAGAAAGAAAGAAAGAAAGAAAGAAAGAATCAGTAGGTAGAAACAGAGGATAAATTTAGATCACATTGCAAATAAGTTTCCATACAAATTGACTAGGGAAGAAAAATAAGGATGATATATGTTAACAACTGGAGACTAAATATGATTAATCTAACTCATTGACTTTACCTGTGAGGGGCTTTCCTGGACTTATTATCCCTAGACAGCGGGTGGTAGTCACTAGACTGTCTTGACAGCCTACATCCTGGAAATTAATAACAGATAAGAATTTATGCTAACTAATCACACTTATCTTCTTACTTAATATAAATAACAACGTGTGAAATAATCATAGTGGACCTCAAATCTCACCTACACAAAGCATACTGAGAGCCTGTCTTCCAACTCTGTGCAGGAAAAATGTCTTTGATGGAACTTTTCTCATAGAAAGGATAAGCAGTCCTCATCAAACATGTTTGAGACAATAAGTATTTCAAACTTGGAAGCTTTTAGAGTTTTAAACATTTACATAGATTTTACCAGTTGAGTATCCTTCATTTCAAATTTCAAAATGGTCTAAACTCTAAAATTTTTGAAGCATAATATTGCTTCTGTAAAAGTTGCCAATTATAGATTTTGGGATGAGGGTTTCTAAACCTGTAGTAAACAAAAAGCTCCTGTTGACTAAGTGGGAGTGTAAATCTTAATTAGATCAAAAGTTCACACCTTTTTAAACATATTGGACTCAATATGGTAAGACCATTGCTCCAACTGTTTTCTGCATGCTAAACGTGCTGTAGCATATAAACTTCCATAGAATAGGAAGTTCAGATGATGTAGAGGTAAACTCTCAAGCCGATATTTGCCACAAGCTAACATACAAGTAAAGATGTAGAATAGTATAATGGTAAAGGTCTCTGAGAAAAGAAAAATCATTTGACCATCGGCTTAAAGTATTAAAAATAAAACTAAGCCTCTTCACAATACAGGAGCAAAGCTTTCAGGCAGAGAGAACAGCTGGCGCAGATGTCCTTGGATACAGAAGCTCTTGGTTCTTTCACATATGTATGTCCGTTACCGACTGAGGAAGTGAAGGCCATAAGAGACAAAGTTAGGAAGTGGAGTCATTTGGAGGCCATAGATGAGCCCTGGATTTCTGAGCTCCATTACAACTCTTAGGTCTCTGTAAGAAAGGGGAAAGGTGGATGCACTTTCCTCTTTTTTCTGGGATCAGATTTTGCTCCTGCAAGCTGTCTAAAGAGCTCTTTCCTACTTGGCAAATATTGATTTCCTGACTTGACAAATGGGCGTCCTGGAGTCCAGAATTTACAAATGTTATTAAAATGAAACTGCCATTGAACTCAGGCTTGGCTGCCCATCTCTCTGATCCTCCAAAAGAAAAGGCCCTGCTGGCCCTGGTAGCCAAACCTAGAGACACTACATGGACTAGGTTTAGGAAAACCTGCCAGGTGGAGAAGAGATTTCAATAACTATGGAGCCAAATAAGTAATTACAGTGCCTGGGTACTGTGCAAGCAGCTTGGAAAACCCTCTGACCTCTCTATAGTGGAAGTCATTGAGATTAATGAGCTTCAAAGGCAGTGCCTCACTCTAAATGACCACAATTCTGGAGACTGATCAAATTTTGCTCATAGATATCAAAAGTGCAACTGCTCAATATTTCCTTTTCGGCAGTTCAATGATTGAGCAGTTCACAGAAGGAAAAGAGAGTTCTAAAACATCCGATGTCAATAAGAAACACACACCCACACCCACCCCCACACCCACACACCC
>NW_004524614.1:12684796-12754076 GCF_000260255.1 Octodon degus
TAATATATATTATATATATGGATGATTTTAGTTTGAGTCAAAGCCAGTAGGCTCAATCTCTGCAATTTCCTCACTCTGTAGTTAGAGAAGGTTTCAAAGTGATACATACAGTAATAGCATAAGTAAACCAAGTGGACCTGCTCCTGACAGCCACAGTGATACACAGCCAATAAGAAAGCAGCACACTTCCTCTGTGCCTTGTTCTAATTGAAACTGATGGAGCTGTGGAGCTGGCTGAGTTTTGCATAAATCATCATCAGTAATACTCTTTCAAGGGTAATCACAACATTAACATACCAAGTAGGAAGTGAAATAATTAAAATTTAGCATGTTGCAATATTGAAGTTTCCAAAATTAATCTAAAGCACCTTTACTTGGTATAAGTGAACAATTATGTCAATCTATAAAAAGTATATCCAGACTCAAATATATATGAGTAGAAACAGATATAGATACATAGATATAGATATATCTTTAAAGAAAAGGAGGTAATGACTCCTTGTTACTCTCATAAAATGGCTTGAATAGGTAATTTCACCTACCTTTAACTGTACTGGAAAGAGGGATCCCAAAGCATATTTAATGAGCTATCCCTGTCCTCTGGGGGAGGGAATTAGCACTGAAAGGAGAGTGACCCAATATCTCTTACATTATTCATCATAGTTCCAGGCTGATTTATGTAAAGCCAATTCTAGAAATGCATCTTTCAAGCACAGGCAGCTATTTCCTACACTGTGAAATTCTCTAATGAGTGTGGTCACCCTCAAGTTCAGGGATATATGAGAATAAGTGCAGAGTAAGGAGAACTGTCATTTAATTTCCAAGGATCACTTGGCTGCTGAGAACCCCAAACAAATCACGACCTTAAGTACCACTGCCTTTGGCAATAGTATCATCCCTCATATAACCTTGTATCTTTTCGAAAACAAAAATCACTTGCTCCTGTGTGTTTTAAGTAAAACTCTTTGGTTAAAATCAGACACATATGTGAGCAAGTCCCACTGCAACTTCACAGACATGGTCTATGCACAACCTGATGTCAGTGTTCTTGATGAAAAGATCAGTATTTAATGCATTTCTGAACACATTATCTAGTTACCTACTTTATCTCCAAAAACTTTAATCACATGGAATTGGGATATAATAAGTGAATGCCTATTAAGAGGGGAAAAGGAAGATGGGAAGCAGAGAAGAATATGCAGAAGGAAAAAGAAAAGGGAAAGGAAGAAAAGAGACAGAAAATGAAAAGAAAAGAGAATAGGAAGAAGAAATCTGTAGAAACTCCCTTCTACTTCACTAGGCAATGTAATCAGGAACATCTTCCCTCTCACCCTTAGAACTTGCTTATCACCACCCATTGTCCACTCTTATGATCACCTTCTATTATATTCACTAACTCACAGAGGAACTTAGGACATTTCTGAAACTTTCACCATTTAGTTCCTGAATCAGTCCCCTTATACAGTGGTTTAGCCAAGGATATAATCACTTCCCTCCTGGGAAATGTGTGAAGTATCCTATTTATAAATTTCCCTGATTATACAGTAAGAGACATTTTGTTCCCAGATTTTATTTTGGTTTTGATCGTGTTGCATTTTGATCACTTTGTCATCAAGTATAATTAAGAAAATAATGTAATTATGTGATAGACAGCACAGGTGAAAAATAATTATATGGACTCCTAGGAAATGAGCTCTTATGAGCAAAACAGCAACTTGCAGGAGGCTTAGAAAACCACGTGCCAACCTCCTTTGACTTCATGGTGCTGTCATTTGCACAGGGGTCTATTCAAGCAAGTAGTCAGCTGACCTGAAAGTTAAATGGAAGAGCAACGAGGACAAAACCCCAAAAAACTGTCTGGCCCCTTGAATATTTTACAACTGTTTTAACATATTTTGTAAATATTTTGTAATATTTAAAACAACATGTAATGAGGACTCTATGCCTCTTGCAGCAAAATAATAATAATCAGCACTCTATAAATGGTTAGAGTTGATGAGCCTTCAGGAAAAACATTAAAATCTAGAAGTTCCTTATTTTCTTCTGCAGTTTCCCCTACCTCAGGCTCCTATCACAAGAAAACATAAAGCATCATAAATCATAAAGTACAATGAAATAAAAACAAGACAGGTGAAAATCCATGACCAACAATGAGAACAGGAGTTGTCACAGAGCATGGCACTAAGTAAGTGTGTTTGCTTCAATAAATAAACTGTGTGTGCTGTTCATTCCAGACCAAACCTGGACAAGGTAGGAGCTACCCCAATGAAGAATTGACCCAGAGAATACAAAAAGGAATTTTGGAGTAGGTCCAAAAACTCAGTCTACAAGAGCTGGGGCTATAGCTCAGAGGTGCAGTACCTGCCTGGAAAGCTCAAGATCCTGAGTTTGATTTTCAAACCAGAAAGGAAATGAAAAAGGAAAGGAAAGGGAAATGGAAAGGGAAGAAAAATCTAATCTATAGAGGATAACACCCCAAAATTGAAGAGACAAAATATAGATGGGTGGGATCTCTGGGTTTTTTCCATCAGGAAAGATTAATATTTATGCCAAAAATTTAAGCAGAAACTTGCTTCAGTTTATGTAAATTTCAGAACTACAGGAATATGAAAAAAGAACAGAGTGGCAGGAATCTTTGGAGCACGTATTGAAGGCTCCTCATGTACAATGCAAATGAGTCTTTCTGCAGGTTTTGATCTTAGCTTCACCTAGAAAGGAAAATGCCTTTTTATTTGGCTTGTTTACAACTGTGTTAACGTATTTTGTAAATATTTTATAATATTTAAAACAGTATATAATGAGGACTCTGTGCCTCTTACAGGAAAAAATAATTAATAATACTTGGCACTTAATGACACTTTTCATCATTAAGTCTCTTTGTAGACATTAATTAGTGGAAAGATACTTCATCTTTTTAAAGCTGCTGTTATGGTGGTATCACTGCATTTCATAAGTATCAGTTGATGGGAAGGGAAATATGTAGACTCCAAAATATAAATCTGCCAAATGTTTGCTTGATAGGTTAAAATAAAACTTTGCATGTCTTCCATTATGTTTATCCATTAAACTGAACTTGTAAATAACTTTTATTCATGATCCTATCTTAAAATCTATTTTTATGGCTATAGCTAGCATGATACTATCTTTAAAGACCAAATATTAAGTATTCAGAATTATTCAAATTTTAAAACTTAATGAATAAAGACATTAAAAGTATTGATACTTTTGGAAAAAATAGTCCAGTTGGTAAACTTAGACCAGATCTCTATTTTTTCCTTCAAAAGTATTAGTTTATTTGGTAAAAGAGAACATTTTCTCTTCTTAATTTTTCCTCACTCAAAGAGGCACAAAATCTTGTTAACCTCTAGAGCCAATTTTAGCCTACTCCAGTGGCCCTGTACCACTACTATAAGTCCCCCACCACCATCCTCAGCGATGTCTGGAATTTTGAAGGTAATCATTACCTTGCCTCCTACATCACAAATAAAATAGCTGCCTGCAGGCCAGGAGCTCAGCATCTCTGTTGTTTCCATTTTTACCTGCATTTTCTGCCTCCAATCCTGTCTTTAACCTTCATATCCCTCCCACACAAGCTCCTTCCTTTACCAACTCTTGGTGCTTCCTGTCATTCTCCAATCATCAACTTTCTAAAGTAACTTTTCCCTCCCCTCTGACTCCTTCCTGACAAGAACTCTTCCAATACAAACCATATTTGTTGTGATCATCCCTTTATGGTGAGCTTCTTCCCAGAGTAGCCTTCTTCAAAAGTAGCCTATATCATTGCCTGTTCTTCCTCTCCCCAAATTCATTCTTTCAGCCATGTGAACTGAGTTCTGCCCCAGGAGCTTCAGCATCTCTGGCCTTGTCACCCTGCAAAGGAAACCATGGTCACCTCTTTGACATCTCAACAACTGCCTTCTACTCAACAGCTCCTCTCTGGAGCTCTTCAATGTCTGTATTTGCTGGCTCTCCACCTGCTGTTAAAGGCTCCTCTTATGTCTTTCCCAAGGTTTCTTCAAGACTCTCCCCTCCCTGAATAGTGGTCTTTCAGTGATTTTGTCGTTGACTTCCAATCACTGTTTTCTTCCTCCCTGAGGAACTTCTTCTATCTAAGACTTAATTCACAGTCTGGAACTGATGTGTCCCACGGTATTCCATAGTTCAACACCCCTTTTCATCTCCTTATGCTGTCATTTATTTCTGGAAAGTCTGAGAATGCATTATCAATCCTCAAGATCCAGTTTAAAGAGAATTCTCAAATACCATTTCACCTCTTGCCCTCTTTCCTATGCTCCACTCTCTCTCACCTGAAAGAACAAAGTGCTCTCTCTTTAGCACTCCAGCTTAGTGAACCTTATCTTCCCAAAACACAGAAGAGTTGCAGTAAGTCAGACTAAGAGGGCTATTTTAGATTAAAGAATAGGGGAGGAGAACAATATAAATTCAGTTCTAGGTTACTTTTCTCCTTGCATCAACTGATAAGCAATATAAAGAGTATAAAACGTGAAAGTTCTGTCATGCTTATATGCTGTGTTTTATATCCACAGCAATATCAGCATCGAGGAAAATTCTGAAACATGATACATGGAAACAATTTTGCGACTCAAATAAGGGAGCCACATCCAGCTTAGTGGCCAGGCTATGGGTCTCAGAATGCTTATGATATGAGCATTTTGGCCAATATTTCACATGAGATCTAGAAAAAATTTTGTATGTCCACTTGGCAGCTATTCATGCTGTTAGGTGAGGTCTGTCACAACAGGTGGGTCACCAAGGACATAGCCTCTAAAGGCATATCTCTTCCCAGCTCCTTAACTCTGCTTCCTGCCCACCATTCTGGAAGTAGTTCTCCTCCCAGATGCCCCCTGTTATGCCCTCTTACCTTGCTGAATTCAGAGTAAAGCCTTACAAAATGTGATCCAAATTATCCTCTCCTCCTATCATCTCCGGGTTTAGGTATTGTGTCCCAGAAATAAGGAGGGAAATAAGACACAGAGCTTTATGAGTTGCACAAATACTGGATGAATTAACCTGCAAATGAATTATGACTTCCTAGTTTAAATAATGTGCTGAGCATATTATCCATTTACCAGTGTTCCATTATTGGAGGAGCAACTGCCCTACTGGATAAGAGTAGCAAAAACTTCTATTCATGGATTGAGATAAGCAGCTGCTGAGACAACCCAGGAACACAAGAGTAGGAAGACCAGCTGAAAGAAAGGAGTCTATTTTTTCCTATCTCCCACTGTAATTTCAGTATTGCATGTGTTTCAAACTCTGCATCAGCCTGGGTAAGACCAACCCAAATGTGGTGACATTAAAGATAATTTGCTGATTTAAAGTCATTTATGAAGGATTTCAGAGTACAGTAGATAAATGTATATGTGGAAATATGTATGTAAGTTCATTCAGAGAAACTCAAAATTCATTCTGTTTAAGCCAAGCTTTGAATTCTAAGAACTCTATTTTATATAGTATTACTTTGCATAAAAAATGGAAGTATAGCTACTGATCCATCCCCAAGAAGTTAACAACAACTTGACCAAACATTTCTAGAGATACAAGAGAAATATATCTCTCTAACTGATGAAAATTTATGGGTGGTATCTATGCTGAGGACCCTAGATTAGTCATTCAACTCAAGTAGCTTATACATATCCTGTCTACTAAAAAATCCATACACATGAACCATCAGGAACATAAAATGTCAAGAAAGAATTCTTATTGTATGGCTTTTGATCTGAACCACATACAAATGATGTGAAGATGACAGGCCCAGACCCTCACTAGATCAACAGTAGGTCCTTGGGCATCCATTGAGTTTAATTGGTGTCTCTACCAGTTTATTTTCACTGTCAGGATTTAATTCAAGCCTCACCACCTCAGTTCCCTTATCTGTAGGGGAGATTGATCTATTGTATTGACTTGCCAATTCAGCTCCTGCAGTGTAGTTTTCCTTCCTATACTCTGGTATCAAATGGAGTAGTTAGTCCACGTGACTGCTTAATTACTTAAATTTGTGTACACTGACTATGGCCAAACAAGAGGAAGATGTTTGCTCTTTATTTCTTCCATAAAGTCCCTGTACACTTGAGCACAGCTCAACTACTATACACAAAATTCTGTCATTCTTTCAGGTCTACTGCTTCACCTGTCACTCATACTTCTTCCAAACCCATCCTTGATTCTCTCCTGCAATGGGAGAAACACAATTGTGTGTAATATCTAGTGATTACCACATTTTTGCCACTTAGAAATGTAAAACTATAAACAAGACACAGAATCAGTCTCATGAAGATTAGGAAAGTGTTTCCTAGGTGAAAGACTCAATTAGTAAAAAGCTCAAAAGCAGAAACAAGTGGGATATGTTCTTGGAAGAGAAAAGACTGGTAGATCTAGATCATAAGGGAGGGGACAGTGATGAAAGGTGGTAGACTGGTAGCCAGATGGCAATCAGATAATACAAGCCAACTTAAAATGTGCAGGTTTCTTCTAAGAGCAGCACACGTCCATGGTAGCTTTAAAACAGTGGAGTAGTATTAGATTCATGTTTCAAGACCCATTCTAATTCTTAAGTCTTCATGAGAGAACAGGAGTAAAAACATGTAGATCAATCAGGAAGCCTATTCTACATTGGAATTGAGAGTGCTTAGGTCAAGTGCATAGTAATGAAGTTGGAAAAAAGTAAAAGTGGTTGAAATACATTAATTATACATTTCTGACAAGCAGGACATATTGAAAAAGTAGAAAAGCCAATGTGGCTGGACCCTTGAGCAAGGAGAAGGCTGATGGGAAGGTGAGATCTAAGAGATAAGCAGGAATCACGCTGAGGAGGCCAAGTTAGGACCTGTGCTATCAATTTAGGAAATTTGAAATCAAATTGAATGCTGGGAACAAGGAGAAAAAATAAGGCAGAGATGACTCATCTTCAGGTTTGAGGTCAGAACAAATTAGTAGCTGGAAAAATTATTTACTGAGATGGAGAAGTTCGGGCAAAAATACATGTTGGGAAATGAAACCCATAGTTCTATTTCAGTCACAATGAACTGATAATGGTAAGCAGCCGTGAGTGCTTCTAGGCCAACTGAACAGATGTACATAAAGCACTTTCTCAGTGAGTCTTGTACATTGTAGGAACTCAAAGAGTGTTTGGTTGTTTTTATGTCAATATTGTTACTTATAGAACTGCTTTCATTGCAACAAAACCTTATCAAAAGGCTGTCTAATCTGTCCACAAGCTTGTCATCTCATCACTTCTGGACACCAACAAAGCATAATGCATTTATAGAAAATGTCCAGTGGATTTCTCTGTCTTAGGAACACACAGTGGATTATTTTGTGAATGGAGAGGAAATGAGAGAAAAAAATCAATGAAATCTATAAGATGCTATACATACAATTTTTTCATTTAAGGTTAAAGTGTTTTCACAGATGGATTCCATTCTTTCTATCAGTATTTAAGTGTGTCTAAGTATAAATTCTTTGCCAGAAAATATCCACAAAAGGTAGGTAAATTTGACTACTCAAAGTACTTTGTTATAAAATCAGTGTCTGTTTGAAAACTATTAGTGTGGGAAAAAACAGTGGGAAATTTCCCTCTTCCCTTCACAACTGCCTCCATGTTTCTCCCTGTCAGTGTCTCATAATGATAAACAGTCACCCTCTTGACATATTCATAGATGGAGAAAGAAGCAGCAACATAGACAATAATTGCCACACACAACACATAATTTTCACTTGCCCTCAGGTTATAAAATGCAGCAGGGCACCTTCTGTGAGCTGGCTGAGGGAAAGTAATTATTTAGATCCACATTCTTTACCAACATCCCTGGAGCAGAAAACAAAATGGATAACCAGGAACTGGATGTCATCTGCAGACAATCAGCTTCTAAAAATAAAGGCCAGAAAGGACAAATACCTATCTTGAGTTTAACCTTGGACTTCTCTGGATGGTGAGTAGGTAGATAGATGTGGATATGGTTGGCTACCTCCACATAAACCCCAGGAGAAGATACACTGGGAAAACATTAGCTCAAGTTTCTAAAGGCCAATATGTCTTCAAAACACAGGAAGCCAAGTCTGACCTGTCAGATATCCCCCTGACTGACAACCATTTCGTGGCTCTTACAGCATGAATATTTCAGGACAACTCTCATGCATCTGAAACCTTAGTTTTGTGGCTGACATGGTGGCTGATCATCCATCTACCCTTTAAGAAGCTGTACTTATCATTTTTAATTGACAAGAAAAATCTGAATTTAGTCAGAGTTTAGTCAGAATTTAGTCAATGTGAGAAGGACTGGGAGTCTGAAAACGATGCTAGGAAAGGTCGGTTTCCCTCAAGGGAGTATTTTTCTGGAGGAAGCGCAAGTCAGGTGGGCACATTTTAGAATGCTTGCTTCTTCACACAAATGGACCTTGCTTCCCACGTCACCTGTGCATTGTGCCAAGTGGCATTTCCTGTGGAAATTACACCTATTTTTTCCTCAGCAACAGAAGAAATGAGAGTGTGAGAAACATGATTGCCTGCCTCTGGAGTCGTGCTTTTCAAGAAACTTATTGCAGGACTCCAACAGCCCAGATTTGTTTTCTGAGGGTCATATATTTTTCATCGTTAGACAACAATGTATATCCCAAGCACTGGACTCTTATTAAGTACTCACATTGATGGAATTGTAAAAGCTCCAAACTATGTGGGTCCTACTATTTAGAAGCAGAGTGTCAAATTAACCATCAGCCAAAGGAACTAGTGTTGAAAGCAGCCCCAGGCTGCTATTTGGCCACTCATGCCCAACGGTGTTCTGCACATCATTGAAAAAACAGAATGATAAAGAGGCAAGGGAAATTTGCATACATAATGTAGAAACTCAGATATATACATCTGAGCAGAAAAAGTTGTGGGGTTGAGAACAGCATAATAAGGTGGCATATACACAAAGAAATGACATTAGAAAAGCATTATTCCTTTCTTTTTTAATTAGACAAAAAGTTATTCATATTAAAGTGTTAACCTGGGTCAAGCTTTTTTCTAGGGAGCTAAGTATGCCAAGCCTCTTAATTATAATCACACCAATCTGGTACAATAAAACCTCCAGAATGACTACTTCGGCATTGTTCAGTTGAAGAAAATGTATTATGTATGCTTCAGTGTTCTGAACAGCAGGTTCATTTGAAGCTATAAATAGTTTCATATACAGATTGTCACTATTAAGGAAGACAAGAAAAAGACCAAATAGGTTCTTGTCTCCAAGGCCCCGTAAGAATCCTCTCCCAAAGTTTTGTGAACATAACTCCACTTCTAAGTCTCAAAACTTTATCTCAAGACCTTCCTTTATAGCAAGATGGCATCTATTACAGATGTTACAACTAATCTCACAAAAGAGAGCTAGACTACCATGATACTCACCATAGACTCTCCCAGGCCAGTCAAGGTTAGTGTTCGGCTTTCCTTTTAGAACCTACATTAGTTGGAGGAAATCACTGGATTCCAGAATTTCAATTTTTCTCAAGATAAACAGAGGCAAAGAATGTGTTCCCTCCATGAGTGCCCACACCTTCCAGGGCTCCACTGTGGAGAACAATGACCCAAGAAGAACCATGCATTAAAAACTAGGGACCTTGCAGACCTATATCTTCTTCTTTCACAGAAGAGAAAGGCAGTTCTGTCTTCTGAAGTCACAAGATCTTCTATTGTATGCTCACTCTGTTCTTTTTATTAACAGCAAAGATCCTGTCAAATACAATTTGTAGAAGATGGATTAAAAAATTAGATTGGTATATCCAGTTTTGAACTCAAAGGAACTCTGGTAGAGTTCTCTAGTCCACCTTCCTACCCTAGGAGGTACTGTGTGGATGTCACTTGCAAGATTTTCTAAGAATAGGAAAAGTATATTTTTCAGAATGTGTTCTTGGCTTTCACTGTATGTGCTCACTGTTTGCTAAACCTGAATGTGCACAAAGCCCTGCTCTGTCACAGTGAAGGTGACCAGGACCCCTGTTGGCTTCAAATGAATGGTTCCTTGTTAATATATTTGTATTAAACTCCCAAGATCTTGAGTAACTGGTTTGAGAGAGGAGCACACATAATTAGTCAGTTCTTGCAACTTTGTTCTGGGTGTTATAAGAGAAACTGAAAGGAATTATGTGTTGAACAGAGAGGAGTCAGCCTGCCCAACTTCTTAGGTCAAGTAGAATTGTCTGTATTCAGTCACCAGATATCAGCATGCCTTCTGTCTATGTCTTCTCCCCATAAGTAGGGAGTCTCCGTGAAGCTGACCTATGAGGTAATGAATATAAATTACAGAATTAAAGTGTCACTTTCAAAAGTGAATGCTCAGATCCCTCTGGGTTTTGTAACTGTACATCTTTCTGATAGAATTTGGGGTTAAACCAGGGTCACAGTTGCAAACCAGCAGGGAGCAAATGGGAGGAGGTGGCTGCCAAGTGCAAGAGGCAAGCTGCTTGCCAGTTGGTGTGGTGATAGGAGGCCAACAGTCTGGCAGAGATTCGATTTCTAGGCACACAACAGACCACTCCAGTGAGGCGCCACTGCGCTTCACTTCATTAAGCCCAGGTCACCAGCATGAAGCTAAAACTCTACCCCAAAAAATAAAGACTTGCCAAGAAACTTGAGGAGACAAGGAACGTAAACCTACTTTCTGGTCCAGTCCCTACTGCTATGGCCAAGGCAAAAAAAAATGGTAACAGGCAGAGTTTTGAAAACTATCCTATAATAATGTCTGAAATAGGACCAGCTAGCTAGCTCAGTGGACTAAAGTGTCTATTTAAGCAGGCACAAGGACCAGAGTTTGATCCCCGGCTAGCCCTGCCCCCAGGGCACACTGAGGCAGTGATCGAGACTGGACATGGTGGCACACGCCTGTAATCCCAGTGCTTAGGAGACTGAAAACAGGAGGATCAGTATGAGCCTGATCTGTGTAGTGAGACCCTGTAGATCCTGTACTAAATACATAAAATTAAAATAATAATAATAATAAAGAACTAGCGTGGTAGAGCATTTCTACAGAACACTTTTCAGGCTTCCAGACACCAGTACCTAGCCTAAAGGCAACAAGGCCAGGACAACAATGTATATGAATGCATAGAAGGTGCTGCCTGGTCTGATAGTCTTTCTGTAAACCAGACATCAAACTTTGCAGAGCACATCAGTAAACCAGGCCCCTTTTGCCAGATTCCTACTTTCCCATGATCTATTGCTCTACATTCTACTCCATAGTGAAGTCTATAATAATCTTCTTTTTCTTCTCCTTGCTTTTTTCCTTTTCTTGCCCTAATATGAGCCTGCAGATGATTTTTTTTTCATTTTTTTTTCAAAGGAGTGGTACATATCAAGCTGAGGAGTACCTAGCTGCTTTGCCACACATATAATTAGGTCAAATAATCTATGGAGACTGAGATACTTTCTTTTCCATTTTATGTTGCTTTAACAGAATATCAAAGACTGTGTAAATCACAAAAAAAAAGAAACTTATTTGGCTGAGAAGTCTAAGAAGAAGAAGGAGCCACATCTGATAGGGTCTTCTTTCCTCATCATCATGTGACAGAAGGCAGAAGGGCAAAGGAGCATAAGAAAAAAAAGCAAAAAAGTTCTAAACTCTGTTATGACTACCAAGCCCCACTATAACCATCTTGACCCACAAATGAGAGTCGAGTCCTCATGGCCAATCACCTCGCCAGTGTTCTACCTGTCTACACTGTTGCATTGGGAATTAAGTCCCCAAAACATGGACTTTGCAGGACACATTTAATTGACAGAAGATATATGTGGGGACCTAGCTCTTTATTAGAGGGAAGAACCTACACTTGAACTATGTGACAAACCACAAAATGACTCTCAAACATTGGAATGGAAGAAGTAAACTTGAGAACTTAGGACAGAAGAATTTAAATTTTGCTTTTGAATTTGTTCGCTGAAGATCCAAGTTCCTGCTGCACATTCCTGGACAGCCCATAGCTAAGACTGGGAGATGCCAAGTGCGCTGTTGGATGTGTGTATATGAGGATGCTGGGAGGACCTTATGGAATTTTTAGCCTGTGCCAGAGCAGAGTATGCACTGGAAGCCTGGGAAAGCTCCTCTCTGAGCTGGGTCAGGAAACACGGAGTTCTCGAGAACTGCTCTCCCTAAGACCAAATCTGCATTTGTTACATTTAATGATTTTCAGGTGATCCATTGGTCTCACCCATTGGATATTTCTGTTCAGAAGTGGGTGGTGCATAGCCAAACATGAAGAAGTTTTGATAAAATTTGGATTTTCTGAAACCAATATTTCATGTTCAGCTGAATTACTGAAGCAAGATGCTGCCTAATTGAACCTATCCCATAAAACACATAGTGCATTTCCCTGGGATTGCAAGTGACTGAGCAGTTTACCTTCACCTAACTTCATAGCTGGAAAGATAAAGAGGTAATATGGCCTAAGTTGTATTAACAGCTTTCCTCTGAATTGACTTCATCTTAACCCTTTCACAGTTTTTTATTCAACCTCATTTTGCCCTTATGGCTTCTTTGAGAACAAAGAGGCCTTTATATTGAAGTGGATGCCACTTGAACATATACTCATAAGTGAAATAAATCAGACCCACATGTGTAAATATCATATAGTCTCCCTAGTGTTAGAACTCAAGAGAAGAAATAAAAATAGAAAGTTGTAACACAATTAAAAGGAAAGTGAGAATTTAAGGATTAGACAATGAAGAGAGTGCAAGGAGAAAAGCTAGGAAACATGACAGGGGCAAAGTCATACATATATATGCACAAGATGGTTAAGGCAATGATTCTGAGAATCTTCAGCAGGTTTTTGAAACTAACAGTTAATTGGTAGGATTCTCACCCTGACTATATATGCTGATACCTGTGAACTAAGCAACTGCAATGAAGATAGCAATGTGTAATAGTAGGGTTGTACTTGGATACCTGTCATTCTGGTCTTCTAAATACGTACTGCTTGTCATGACATACAAATTACTGCCATACTTTCTGTAGTAAATGTTGTTTTTAAAAAAGGATAATAAATGAAAACAAGAGACAAGGAAAAAAAGAACCAAGAGGACTAGAATTATATGACTTTCAGTGAAGGGACAACCACACACAAAAAAGTAAAAGTCTTGCTTTAGTGCTCCATAAGTTCACTTGCTCCATGTGTCAGTGGGATTCCGGCAAGAATTTGTGATGATTTAAGAAAGACTAATGAATGAAATTATGACAAAGTCAAGAAAAAAGGGTAGAAAAATCACAGGGGACAGTGCAAGATGCAGAAACTGTCAAAGTCAGTTTCTGTGGCCATGCCTAGGCCTAAAAGGGAAAGAGGCAGAGATAACAAGGAAGCCACTAAAGGGAATGCAAACTTCAGTGGAAGGATGCAGGCAACCTAAAGCAAATCTAAATAAAAGACCCCAAAGAAATAAATGTCCAACCTAACTCTCTCCTCTGCATCTCTCCTGGCCTGCGCCATGTGTTCCTATCCCTTCATCACCACCCCATCATCAGAATCACTAACCAAACCCATATGAAACCCAGATGGCAAGAAAGCCTGCTAGTGGGATCCAGAGAGTAGAGGTTCTGGAAGGCGCATCTGCAAAGGTAGCACATAAAGTCAGACCCACAAACACTGGAGTCTGTGATGGCTAGTTCACCTGTCATTTACTCTTGTGTCCCAGATAATAAAAAGCAGGTGTGTGGTAAGGAATCCACTCTGCCTTTGTTACTGACAGAACATTAATAGTCCACCAAGTAACCCCAGCATAGGGCAGCCTCCCCTTTCAGCTCAATGCAATTCAGACAGCAGGTTTGAGTTGTGCAAGGTGAATAATGTACTGTAAATTCTTAAGAGATAAATCTGTTAAGTGATGCTGTCCTTTCTTATATTTTCTAAAATGTTATGTCTGGTCCCACCTCCAACACACAATACACATGTAGGCACATGCATAACAGTTCATAAAGGAAGATATGGATGAAGTATAGCTTGTTTACCAGTTTAAATGCCACAAAGTGGCATTCATTTTAGTTGAAAAATTCCTCGATCAACCTCCAGGAAAATATCACCTAGAATGTCAGAGATCCTGTTAATCTCTGTCTACTGTTCGCTTGGTAACATCCCATGCTCTCTCAGTTACTTTTCTCTCATTGCTGGGACAAAATACCCGGAACCCAAAATTAAGGAAGGAGAGGGTTACTTAGTTTGTGGAGGTTTCAGTCTGTACAGCTGGCTCCAAAGCAGACTGGCACATGGAAGAGGGCAGTGATTTGTGGTGGCAAACAGTGCAGCAGGAAGAGCAGAAGAGAGGAGTAGAAGCTGGATAACAACAAGGAGCAAATCTGTCTCCCTTATGCTGCATTCAGGCCACCGCCCCAGGCCACGTGTAGCAGTCACACCCATAATCCCAGCAGCATTCACATCCATAATCCCAGAATTGCATCATGAATTAAGCACAAACTCTAGAAGTCTGCCCCGTATCTGCATGAGGTTTGGAGGGACAACTAGACACAAACCATAATAAATGCCAAATCACTTAGTTTCATTCAGATGCTCAGAACTTCCTCTGAAATTAATCCTTCTTATAAGACTTACAATGACATAAAAAAGCACTCTTATTGGAATGAATTGGTATATTCCTGGTGATGGTGGCGGATGTCAGGGAGCAAGTGTGTATATGTATGCATGTACTTACAGGTGGACGGATGAATAGATGGTGTTGGATGGGAGATAAATGTATGGTCAGAAGGAAGGGTCCACCCAGGTGTTCTCTCATTGGGTTTATACAACCCTCAAGTCCTTTTGAATGCTAAGAACATGGTCTCTGGGGTCATAACCTTCGAGTTGGTCCTGGCTCTACTGCTACTTGCAAGTGGCAGGACCTGACCTGAGCCTCCGCAATGCTACATTTCTTGAACGAACTGCTCATGCTATCTATCTGCTCTTCTGCTGTGGTACGCCAAGACAATGGAAGACAATCACCTTAAGGAATTAGAGGAGTGAAGTTTGATACATAATGCGCAAGTCATAGTATCCTATAAAAATCAATGCCCTGACTTCCCCAAAGTGAAATTATGCCTAGGAAAAATTTTTCAGGAAAAAAATCATTGAATTAGGAATTGATGCTATATATCTGTAATTAGATTGATTAGAAAATAAAATAGGAACATGGCATGTAGCTCTATGATTTAGAAAAAGACTTTCCTAGCATATGTTAGACCCTGTATTAAATCCCCAGAACTCAAAATAAGCAAATAAGTTAACAAAAGTTTACTTATTTGTAAAGAATTCTTTATAAGTTTGTAAATAATTTTATCATGTATTAATTATGTACATAACAGTCAACAAATTCTTATTAATAAATATAGTTTTAAACCCAGATCAAGTGTTAGTATTATCTGTTTGATGCTGGGCAATTGATCAAAGTCTCCCATGTGTGACCATTTTACCTATAGGTGTAGTTGACTTCAGTAACACAACTAAGACTTCTATTATTGTATGATTTCCAGAACATAAAGATTATGTCTTAGATATTATTGTCAAATAATATATTCTTTTTTTAAAAAGAAAGAATATAGAAGAAATAAAACGTGGCTTCAAGGCCAGAAGGACCTGAATCCAAATATCTGTACTCTCAATTATTAGCTCAGTGGCCTTGGGCAAAGAACTCAAACTCTCTAAGAAAAGTTTTCATACTGTTGTCTTCAAATTAGTTGTTCAGATAAGCATGCAATATAATGACCAATGAATTCCTACTATTATTTTGTTTAGTGAAATTCTGTGTTGTTTCTAACTTTTTTTTTACTATTTTTTATTCACTTTAAAAATAAAAACGAAAAGAAAATTCCAAATATTATATAGTTAATGATAAAAACAGAGAATAAACTCTATGAAATCACCCAAAGGCCAACACATAGCAGATACTCATAAGAAAATTTGTTCCTCATTAGCAATTAAAGTATGATCATGGTTTCTATAGCATAATAAGCGCAGCAATGTTTCTACAGCACATAACTAAGCCTCACATGCTGTCTAACAGGTATACAGGCCACCAGACAGGAGATCTCACATGCACCTATTAATCTTCACAAGAAAATGTTTACTATTTTTAAAATGCTTTCTCAGAGAAGGAAAATAAGGGATTTGTGTGAAATAGCCCATTTGATTCTCATGGTTGCCTATCATTATTGATCTTACTGATGAAGAAACTAACACACATAAAACTCAGTCACCATTAATGAGTGGTAGAAATGGCATTCAGTGTGATATTGGCTCTTCACTTGAGGTCACAAACAGGTGAGCAAACAGGCAAGTCAAGAACAGCACACTTCTAATGTACCCTTACACTCACACATACACCAACACACATGTGTGTACAAAAAAGCACACATACAAATGGAGACTTGTCCAATGTTTTAAAATTAGTCTAAGGGTAACTCAAGCTTACAAGGTCCATATTGAGCTACTCTGGAACATTATTGTCTAAGACCCTGTAGGCAACCTCACCATGCCTGCCACATTAAGCATCTTCAGACATTTTGTAGAATTGACCTAAAGCCTAACTCTGAACAGACTTCTAGCAGACTTAAATGCCAACACCTGAAGTAAGAGGGATAAGTACAACGTGCAGATAGCTTGTCTCCCTCTCCCACTCCCCAGTGCTTTTGTATTCATTCACAAATATTGTTGGGGGAGGGGCAATTTACAAACAGTTCATCCTAACAAATCTTGTTGCAGTTCTATCAAAGAGTTTGTAGCTTATCACACATTAGCAAGAAGCTCTCGTGAAGGGACTGGAAGTTCTGGTATTGTTCTGGAATTTCAGTGGGGAAGAGGAGAGGTTGTGTGTGCTACAGAATTGTGTGGAATAGGACATCTGGTGGAGGAGGGAGACGTGGAAAGAAATGGGGGTGGGGAAATAGAAAACACATTTTTCACTGGTGACCACTTATCTCAATATGGGTTTATCCCAAGCACATTATCTCCTGGTACTAATAGGAAATATCAAAATATATGCCCAGCCATTTCCACCATTCCAAAAGAACTTTACCACTGGCATTAAAATGTACTTTAATTAGAGATTAATCCTCCTAGCTTCTGTTCTTTGGCAAAAAGTGTTAACATCTTCATTGAAGAGGGGATAGTTGGGAAGATTATGATCCATGTAAAATTAAAAGGCAGAACAGAGACATCCATGATTCATAAAGATGCAAGAATAGAAGAGGATGTTTCTTTTATTTCTTTTTTCTATTTTTTCTTTTGCTTTTTTTTTTTTTTTTTTTTTTTTGGTGGAACTGGGGATTTAACTCAGGCCCTTGTACTTGCCAGGCAAGAACTTATTCTACTGAGCCATCTCCCCAGCCCTAAAGAGGATGTTTCATAAGAGTTAAACAAGCTCTCAAAGCTGCAACCTAAATGAAGCCCCTCCATTTTCTCTCTGCACCATGAGCCACAGCCTCTTATTACCCTTTTAATTCACATGAATGAGCTCTCTTTTCAAAACAAAAGCTGTTGGGGCAGGGGAGATGGCTCAGTAGAATAAGCGCTTCCCTGGCAAGTGCAAGGACCTGAGTTCAATCCCCGGGTTCCACCACAAAAAAAAAAAAAAGAACCTGCAAAACAAAAGCTGTTACACACAAGAGAACTCTGTCTTCATCCCTCCTTGCATAGAAACTTCTAATAAGATACAGTAATTTTTTTATTTTGGAACTCTGAATGGTCCAAAAAGCAAAAAAAGCCTTGTGCAAAGGACATCTACAATTGGACCAAGATTATTCAAGGAGAGACAGACAGACACAGACACAGACACAGACACAGACACAGACACAGACACAGACACAGACACAGACACAGACACAGACACAGACACAGACACAGACACAGAGAGACACACACACACAGAATGATGGGCCCAGGTAGACCTTCCAGGGCCCAATTCTTACCATAATGCACATGTTCACACCCTCCCCATATGCAATCTGTTCTCCATGTCCTGGCCCTGCCAGAGTGTTCCTTTATTTTGATGATTACACAACATAAGCAGCAGTTCAGTGAGTTCGGTGGAGTAGGTTAGAAAGCCACCCACTGATGCATTGTCCCTATGAAGTTCAGGTCCTTCTATAGGAAACGTTACCCTAAAATGATTTTTATGAAAGTGTCTGAACTGTACGAGGGGGCACGTTGAGCTACTGTTCTCACTGAAACATTATTGGAAATATATTTGCCAAGGTAGCTTCGGGAATTGTACTGGGAGAATAGGAGAAGGAAATCATTCATGCAGTTGAGTCTTAGAAAATCATTTTGGCATGGATGGGGGACTGAGCACGTTGGCCTTTCCTGCAGAGTACACTAAAGAAGAGAATACAAGGAAGTGGAGGAAATGGTAGGCTTGCCAGAGCCCTGGGGGCACCTCTGCCTAGAAGCCAGAGGAAAGGGTTCAGTCTACCTTGGACAGACCGTAGTTAGCTACCAGAAGCGCACAGCACATATCTGCTGAATTTTTCTGGACCAAGATTCAAAGCACCACCCCAGATATTTGGATTTTGTTTTGTCAAATTAAAGCCATGAAGGCATGAGAACATAATTGGTTTTTTGCTTTTCATTCTGTAAGTGCACAGAGACCACTGAAGTCTGGAAGCCACATATCACAGAACCAGCTGACTCTCTGATGCTGGGACAAGTTTTTCTCAAGCCTGTTTTGTGCTTGCTTGGTGTGTAGGCACTGGCCCCAGGTTTTGGGAATGTGATTCATAATCAACAGTCTGCTCCTCAGGTGATTCTCTGTTCAGCCTGGGAAGGGATGAGTAGGGTGGTATGAAGGCTGCTCAGGGAGGAGTATGGGCAGGGTGTGGGCTTTGCCATGTGATGGTGGTAATGCTGTGAATCTGCCATCTGTTCTCAGAGCCCTGAGCTGTGCCAGCATAGGGAGCTGGGGAGCTGTAAACCCACCACACACTACCTAGGCTGCTTTGCATCTGCTTCTCCTCCTGTGCCTTTTATCCTCCAGTGCTTTTCTGATCCTGGTGAGAAGGACATACAAAGACACTGGACCCTGAGCAGTGAGTAGGGAACAAATCCTACTAGTGAGAGTTTCAAAGTAAAGCCTACAGAGTCTCTCTCTCTCTCTCTCTCTCTCTCTCTCTCTCTCTCTCTCTCTCCCTCTCCCTGCCTCCTTCTTTATCCGGATTCCCTTGGTTTGATGTTTCAACTCTGGTTAATGGACCGATATCATTGAGATCACCAAAGAGCTTGACATGAATATAGAACAAGATCCCAAGTGACTCACATGCATATTTACATTTAAGGAACACAGCTTTAAAAGATATCCTGATATAAACAAGGCAGTCAACCTTGTCACAGGATTTAAAAAATGCTAGACAAACAAACTAACCCCTCATACCTGAACTATGCTTCTCATTAGTGTCAAAATATCACACTTAAGAGATGCAGCCTTCTAGCGCTTCTTTTGTCTAAACAATGCCACATTTAGTAAAATCCAAATATTGCCTTGGATGGAGAATATATGAAGCTTCTCATTTCCTAATCAAGGAGATTTTACCAAGTTCATATTATATGCCAATTATAGTACAGGATACGAGGTACATATGCATTAGTCTTTCCAGGAGATGGGAAAGCAAGGTTCTGGGAGATCAGCAGGCTTCTTTCTGTAGGGAAAAAATACTCAAGACAGAAAAGAGGAGCTCATAAGACAAACAAGCACAAGCCTCAACTCCATTGTGATTTGAATGAGCCTGCCTCTCAGATCTCCACTGTTGAGTCCAAACTTCCATTTCCTTTTTAAATTATCCTTTGTCATTTCAACTTAATGGAAAGCCTCAGTTGCATTTTGAAAACAATGTCCAGGTGCATGTTTATTTTTAGAAGGAAATGGACCACAACACATCCATTCTGCAGGAAAGAAGGAATCCAGAGTTCTGCATACCAAAGCTGGAAAGCAATACCCTGAGGTAGAAAGATCAAAGTCTCCAAAGAATAGTTTCCCCTCAGCTTATTGTTTTCTCCCCAGAAACAGCAGAGCCTTGGATATACCAGAAATATGCAGTGAGCACCAACATTATGTGTACTGGGAGGAATAACAAAGCATCTTCTCAGGCGGTCTTACTTGGTTTGGGATTTCTGTGAATGAATCCCATCTATTTCAATTATCCAAACATGTGCAGTACGTTACAATTTGTTTTGCTTTTGTCTTTTATTTCTTATATAACTTAATGAAATTATCTTTGAGATAAGAGAGCAGAATCAGCCTTGTTACCTACTCAGTTATAATCACTGAATCCTAATTTTGTGTCCAGGGCCATTGTAAGGTTTTTCAAGATGGGGAAAAACCCTCCATAGGTCAGATACATTCTTACACATCATGCTAGCAGAGTCTTCAGCTGTGTTTGTCTAGATCACTGTTTTCAAGATGTTTGCACAGCAAACACATTTGCACAGCAAAGAGAATGCACATTTCCTGACCAGTCAAATAAACATGTCTTACTCTGGAGTGATGGACAAACATGCCTATTGCCTGTTACAAAAAATTCAGGTCTTCTAAGCCTAGTGTTCTTCTATGACACAACTCACTACATGTATAGGTGTTCTGTGGGCCTCTTCAAGTTGCCCTATGGGAACTGGAGCTTGGGCAAGCAGCACAATAGAACTCTAATAGAATTGCTGTTAGTGATAGTCTTTTTTCTCAGAATCAGAAGATTCACACTTTCTGGCAGCATCCAAGAAACTTCAGGAGGCTGACTCACTCCATGGCAAGTGAGTTTAAAAGCTTAAGCCCTTCCCAGGTCTGGACAGAAACAATATCTCATTTAATCATCTGAACAGCCTTGGAAATGCTATTTTGTTTTACCACATGTAACTACAGTTGTTAAAACTAACGGACATTGTCTGCCCCACAGTAGATGCCAAGATTCAAGTTCCATCCTGAGAGAGTCTTACATTGCAGGCAGTGTTATTTTTTACGTATTGTTTTTAAATGCCAGTTTCTTTGAGAAGGGTACCTCACTGAGTTAGTGTGTATTCTCAACACCACTGTATACATTCAATGTGAAAGTTCGGCTGAAAAGTAGAATTATAAAAGGGGCAGAGAAATGGAGGAAGGAGAGAGAGAAGAGTTGAGTTTGCTTCCCGGCTCTCCTACCGGGACTGGTACACTATTTGCCCAATTCTCCCTGAGCGAATAGCCAGCCAGGGAGTGCAGTTACTTTTCTTCAAAGGCAGTTATGCTCATGGTCATCTGGATGGCTTGTTGTATGGAACGTGTGATAATGTGTCACTCTATCAGTGGCACTTAAAGAACACAATGCTCAGGTGTTTATGCAAATGGGCATTTGCCAGAGATACAACTGGCTGCTATGACTTTTTTTTTTCTTCTTCTTCTTCTTCTTCTTCTTCTTCTTCTTCTTCTTCTTCTTCTTCTTCTTCTTCTTCTTCTTCTTCTTCTTTTAATGTATTTAGTACAGGGTCTACAGGGTCTCATTATGCAGATCAGACTCATAGTGATCCTCCTGTTTTCAGCCTCCCAAGTGCTGGGATTACAGTGCACCCTGGGGGCGGGGCCGGCCCAGCACAGCTGGGATGGTTCTTGTGCCTGCCTAAGCAGAAGCTCCAGTCTCCTGAGCTATTTGGTCATCCTATGAGTTATTATTGAGATAGATCGACTACTGAAATTTCTCCTCACATTTAGTATAGAAACACTTATGCACAGGTGAAGTTGTAAAATGGCGGCTTAAGTATATGTAGTCTCTCATTTCCACTATAAATTTATTACACAGGATGGAAGGGGGTGAAATCTAAATTTATGGACTATTTCAATGAACATTCACTATCCAAAAGTGCTTTGCTATGTAGTTAATTATGGAACCCACTGATGAATGAGATAGAGACCTTTGTCTGCTTAACAGTTTACAAGTTAATGACAAAAGTAAGTACACTGATGTTAAAACATATTAAAGTAGAGAATACATGGCATAAAATTAGCCAAGTCAAACCCTGTCCTAACGCTAACCAAGAAGTAATGACATCAGGCTAATGCTCACAGTCTGAGTCCTTCCTAGACAACTGAAAGGATTTTCGTATAGAAAGATGAGAAAGTTGGGCTTTGTGTTGAGCAGATGATGTTGGCAACTGATGAGGATGTGCGTGGGGGGAGTAAGTCATGCAAACTGAATAGAGAAAAACTGTAAGAGAATAATCAGTGAGAAATGAGGCTGGAAATCAGACTGGGGACAAATAGAATAAAATTATGATAGTAGATGAAAGATTCAAGTCCACACAGTTTGGTTGGGGCCAGAGAAAGGAACCAGGTGTGCAACGTTACTGAGGATACATAAGAAGCTGGTATTCTTAACTGCAAAACAAACCCTAGGAAGGGGCTTCAAGTCAGACATCAGCAGAGCCAGCATTACTATTTGCTAAACAGAAAAAGAGGAGATACCCTTTTGAAATAGGAGTGAGAACAACTTCAGCCTTTGCGTCATCCCCTTGTAGATGGCTCGCTGTCTAAGTGTCCACTGTCAAGTGACATCCACCAAGCACCTGTCAGTCTAATAATAATATTCTCCCATGGCTTTGGACCCCTTCACAGAAGAATTAATAGTTCTTTGTTTACCGCCTATGTCACATGGCTGCCAGCACAGAGTAGGTGCTTGAGCTTGAGAAAGTACTCAGTAAATACACGTTTAATAATTTACATTTAATTAAATGTAAACATAAGTTATATTTCCAAGAAGACTGATGATATTCACAACAGGTGTAACAAGTTAGCAAAACCATTTACCCTGTTTCTGCTTTACATAGGGATATTTTTAAAGCAGTCTGGTTGTCAATACAAATGTATTTTTCCAGCACATATGCATGAGTTTTTAATTGTGGCATTTAATAGTAGGAGGTCAAGTGTAACTCACACTCCCATGTGTCTGAGATATCAATGTCACATATATGACCTCACTGCATCAAACAGCAATTAACCCAGTCACTCATATTTTATGAAATGCAATTAAATTTAAATTATCTGATCATTTTTCCTCCTTGCTTATAAGCATTTTAGCCTGTGTTTTTCTCCAGCTAGAGCATGTTTTGTACTTGTGTGCAAAGACTTCTAGAAATAGATATGTGAACCTTTTGGAAAGAAATCAAAGGAATGAAGCCATAAACATGATTGTGAAGCCACAGACTTCATCATCACATTGATTAATTTAGAAACATGAAGAGTTAAAGGCCTTTAAATGTTGAACCTTTTGTCAATAAAACAGTGAAACTGTTAAATCTTTGTAGACAGGTAGAAAACGTGGCTCCTCAAATGGTGTCTGCTGAAATTTTAAATGTTATAATGAACTTAAGGGTGAGCAAAGCTTTATTCACAAGCACATAGAAGCTATTTCATCTGCTGTAAAGATTTAATTAATGACTTGTTTGATTTCCCCCTACTTTTGAAATTGGTGTTTTCAATTCCCTTCAGTGGCAGCCAGCCCCATAACTTGGAGCAGGTGGACTCCCCAAGGTGGCCACCTAATAAACACAGCCCTTCAAGAGGACTCAGGACTAGTATGGCAGTGTGCGTAGGGGCTATCTTCAAGGGAGGAAGGAGGCAGAAAAAAATTCCTTGAGAGGCAAAGGGCAAAAGACAAAACTAGCTCTCCCAAACAGGACTGAGTGTCTGCTCCTAACAACTAGACCATGCCTGCCAGATAGGATGAGGGGTGCGGGGTGGGTGGGGTGGTGGTGGTGGTGGTGGTGGTGGTGGTGGTGGTGGTGGTGGTGGTGTCACATACAAAATAGGCTTGTGGAGGGTCAGGACAGCTCTATAAAACCCACAAAGGGCATCTGGCACTAATAAATATGTCATCAATAGGGATACATACTCTATAAAATATTTTGAAGACCCCAAAATAACTCCAATTTAATTATAATCTCATTTGCCTTGTGGTTTTGATGCCCTCTTGCCATAGGATTTGGCATGTGACAGTTCATAGAGGTCCAGATAAGGACAAAACCTACCACCTCAGACAAAAAAAGGAGGAGAATTTGACCCTGGTTAGGATAAATCACTATGTCAATTGCAAGAGCTATTTCCTCCCTGTAGAAACCACATATAGATTCCTGACACTTGGCTGCTTCTTTGAGCCATGAACTCTTCCACTGTCCCATTTCTACCCTGAGGAGTGTATTGATGTTGGATCTTTGCTAGTAAATCTATGGTTTCACTTTAATCCTATGTGTAATGCTCAATTCTTTGTTTCAGATTCCAAGAACCTGGAACCATTGGAACCCCTAGCAACACTGGTGCCTTATGATGCGGCTTGGAGGATGGGACACTCCCTTCTTACTTGTGGACAACTTTTCCTGATGGGAACAAAAAGGAAGAAAAATGACAAGCCTCTGGTAGTTGGCAAGAATCATTTTGTATAGGGATGTTCAAGTCTGAATGGTATAAAGGTAAGACTTTTGAGCCAGAAAAATATGGAACAGAAAATTGCATACTAATGGCATGATAGCCAATATGCAATGACCCTGAAACTCAATTTGCCCTCAGTGAAAGGAAGAGTACAGGGGAAAATATGAGGGTCTTATTTTAGGATATAGACTCCTGTCCCAGATCCCAATGCTTGTCTTTCTTTATGACCTTCACTTTATACTCCTTTAAAGGATGTTTATTAATAATACATGTGTTATCTGAACTGGAAGCATCATAAATAAAAATATATTGCTTATTTATTTATTTATTTATTTATTTATTTTTTGGCAGCACTGAGGATTACACTCAGGACCCTGTGCTTGCCAGAAAGGTGCTTATTCTACTGAGCTATCTCCCTGGATGATTCAAATGTTTTAGGTGCACACATACACACAGCCTTATACAGAAAAAGTGACAAGCCCTTTAAAGCCTAGATAAGTGAATCTTACTACATTTTGTCAAAGCAAGTTACTTTTGGGACTCATTTATGCTTAAGTGAAAAGGAGCTTTATAGATAATATTCATTCTATTATTTCAATATTTTAATTATGCATTTCTTTACTATTTTAAGGAATACATGAATTCATTAACAGAATATATTTAATAAAAGATAATGCTTCACTTGAGTGAAACAGAGTGATGGTTCTGTCAAATCATAATGCATCTGGAAGATGTTTTTTTTCGAAGTCTACCTTTTGTTGTGTGCCAAGTGTACCAAATCCCCCACCCCTGAGAAGTCTCACATCTAAAATCCACTGGGAAAAATAAAATAAAATAAAATCCACTGGGATGACCAGGGTACTGGCTGTGAGGATTAAATAGTGAATGAAACTTCATATTCCATCTGGAGTGTTTTAAATGAGAGGACGTTTAAGAAGAGCCTGCTCTGACCTGGGCTCAGTAGCACATGGCTGTGGTCCCCGCACTTGGGGAGCTGAGTCAAGAGGACTGAAAATTTAAGCCCAGCCTAGGCAATTTAGTTATTTATTGATACCCTGCCTCAAAATTTTAAAAACTTTTTAAAGGTTGGGGATGTAACTCATTCCAAAGCCCCTGCGTTGTTTCATCCCATTACACACACACACACACACACACACACACACACACACACGCATACACGAAGTTGCTCTTCCTTATAATTACAGACTTGCTGTCCCTGAGAAGCTCAATCACCCACTCCTTGCTGGTACTTTATGGCTTTGAAGAAGCATTGTGTGGGCTGTGCCCGTGTTGTGGGGGTGGGGAGGGGGTATGAAAAGGGCCTCCAGAGAACAAGAAATAACAAGGCATCACGGTACCTGGGAGCAAAACAATGTATATTGTGTCTGCTTTTAGGTGTTACATGGCAGTGAGAAGCCAGGTAAGGCCCAAATTTAAAAGCTTCTAAAGAGGAAGAGCTGTAGGATACCTGACTCCAACAATTCTTACTTCAGGTAAGAAGTCTTTCCAGAGGTCGCTATTTGTATTCTGCCCAGAAAGAGAAGATTGAGAAACGGCAACACTGGAAAAGATGAATGGTCATAGGTGCACACTTTATTGGCACAGTAATCAGCATTTCAAGAAATAGCCTATCATAATATAATTTGCATATAATTTGGCAATTATGAGGTAAATTTTAACAACAGCAATGACCAAACTAATAATTTAAGTCACAATACATATTCTAAGGTTTGAATGAGCTGCTCCTCTGCCACATTTATTTCCTGGGGTCTCTAGACTTTGGTTCACTGATTGCAATGTACGTGGAAATTGCATATTTATGAGACTGTTTTCATCAAAGCTGCCATTCCAGCTAAATGACATGCAGCCAACAGCAAACCATCAGATTACTCACACAGAAATCATTGATGAAATCCATAGGAAATCTGCAAAGCTCATTTCAGCCACCGATTTTAGTTTCTCCCCTCTGCAGATCTCTTTGGAAAGCTGCTAACACTGACTGGAATTTTCTGTCCTCTCCACTCTCTGGTGGAAACACTAATAAGCAACAAAAAGGCTGGAGCACAGCACACAGAAGGAAAAGGAGGATAAGCAAGGGCCTTGAAAAGCCTCCAACTTCATAATCTCATCCTGGATAATCAGCAATTGACAGACGCTTCTCTCACAAAGCGCGTCCCCCACGCTCCCAAGCAACGGGCACAGCCTCGGAAGCCTCGATGTCAGTGAGCACTTGTTCTGAGATTGCTCGACAGGCTGTAATAGGAGGGCGAATCAAAGCCTGATTTGCTATCACTGCCAGTCAGAGCTCCCTGGGATGAGCTATCTTAAAAATATATTTCCATGACAACTAGTTTAGAAACATATTTGACTAGAGAGGCTCTTGCATTATGAGAGCCAGGAAATCTCAAGTGGTCTTTTCTTGTCAGAGCTCTTTGCCACCAAGACAGCAGCTCTAAAGCAGATGAGGATATGTGAGAGAGCCCCTTTTCACACAGAGGACAGTGGAACATCCAGCACTGGGAAGCCAGCTTGTTAAGGTGGCCAGAATCACTGTACCCTTCCATGAGGTAAAAGTCCTCCCTCCCCTTCCTGTGTTTTCCCATACTGACTCTGTTCCTAGAGGTCTTCTCACCTCCCCTCTTAATTTTTCCAGCCCAGTCCACATGCTAATGAGATATTTCATAAGGAAGAGACAAAAACCTATTTATTCAAATAAACAAGGAGAAATAAGCTTAGAAGATCAGATACCTTGTGTCTCGCAGCTGCCAGGCCTTTTTGTAATCCCCATGTCTGCCTGGATTTGAGGATTACCCTAGAAATAGGGCACTCCTAAATTCTTAACCTTTCAAAAAGAAAAACTGTGAATCTTCTGCAGAAGTTGTCACTAGGAAAAGATACATCTCTATCTCAAAAGACCAACATAAAACTTAGTCTTCTTCAGAGCCAGAATTCTAGAGTGTACTGAGTGATGGGACCACTGTGTGCTGAATTGGCTGTAGCACTAAGGAGGATTCCCTCAGTTGTATCATTTCTGCCTCCACTAAGATGTTGTAATTCTCACTCCTTCTCTCCTATTTGACCCATTATCTTCTAAAGAAGATACATATCTGAAAATCGTTAGGAATCTCTATTCAAAAGGCAATCAGTGAAAATAATGTGCAAAGGAATCCAAATGTATATTAATGATCAATATAATAACCTTGAGAAACAGATTTTGGTGTTAAAATCCTGCAGTAAGAACACTTTACTGAGAGGGAAATAGAGGCTAAAGAGATGCAGAACCGAAGACAATAGGTTCAGGTTGAGTTGCCAGATAGCAGAACACATCAGATTTGGTTGGAAACTCCCCAAGTATAGGTCTTCTAAAGACACAGTTGTTAAGACTAATATTGTACTGTACTGCACTCATGGGTTTTAGCAAATTCTCCTATGATTTAGACATATCAATAAGTGGCTGGTGACCATTTCCACTATCTGCATGATGGATATTGGTTACCCTCATAGATTACCCATTCAGTAATCTTTGCTGATCATTCAGTTGCTGGAATTAACAAATTGGCCAGGTTAATGTCTATTTATTTCATCTGCATTGCCATAGACTGGAACTTCCCAGGGAACCTGAGATTTCAGTCTTTATTTTCTTCATATTACCTCATGATTTCTGGTGGGACTTCCCATGTGATTAAGTATATAGAGGATCCATAATCACCTAAGGTATTTAAATTCTCTGATTTCAGTGTCCAAGCCCAGGTATATAACCCAGAATGAGGACAGCTTGGTATAAGATATTTAGTAAAAACAGAGCAAAAGCATTAAAGCAAGAAAATATGAAAATTAAAATTTAGAATGCCCAAAAAGTTTGCATTAATTTGAACATCAATATGGAAATTGAGCTAACTCAGAAGGAGCTATAGAGAAAACTTTTTTTGGTTACCTCCCTTATTAATTAAGCAGTACTTCAGGGTGAATTTGTAAAATGCATTGGAAATGAAATAGTTTTACATAACTTCAGGATTCCAATTTCAAATCATGGATATACCAATGACAAAGAAAACTTATCCTTAAAAAAAATCATTCCTATTATTTTATTAAAACAGTTCCCTAAGAATGTGTATTGAACACAGTTGACTATGTTTTAGTGCTGTGTACTTTGACAGTGGGAAACTTAGCTGAAGTTTGGACTAATCCCATGGCTTGGACGAGGAATTATTTTGGCAGGTGAACTCAGCTGCTTCTCCAAAAACAACCCCTGATGGAGATCATTTCAGAAGTGACTCTGTGAGACAGAGACCTCAGGCCCTTGTCTTAGTTATTACAGGACAAAATGGAGATAAAAGTGAAGAAAAGTTTTCCTTTGTCTTAGAATACGTGCTGCTTTATGTCACCAACAAGGGAAGAATAAGGTAAGCTGGCTGCCCCTTGGTGGTTAGGCTAAGTTAGGATAAGCTCATGTTCTTGTATTGGTCCTATATATTTGGAGTCTCACAAAAAAAAAATCACAGAAAAGGGACAATGTAGGGATCAGCCAGAGCACTCAGCAGTACAGTGATGTAAGACTTAAAATTCAGCCAACTTGGACTTATCACAACAAGAGTAGTATCATTTATATGCATAAACTAACATGCCAATGAATACCCCAGCTGTCCTTCAAAATAGTAAAAATTAAATTTATTTTAAAATATCGAGAAGGGGCACAACATGTATTTTAAAGCATAGCTTTCTATCTGAATTCAAATCCCTATCCTCTCAATTATCACTTATATGACTTGGAGCAAGTTACTTCATGTGACAAACTACTGCATGTTCACCAGAGCCCTCTTCTCCTTCCTCCCAAGCACAAAACCAGCTTGCCTCTTTACCTCTCTGGCAGCCTAGGGGGTCCATGTGACTGAATTCTGGAGAATGCAGAATTTGAATTTATTATACTGCTTCCACATCTGCCAAGTAAACCTTCTTGCATTCAGGAAGCTTTGCATTAATTCAAATCAATCTGAAGCAGATATAACTGCGAAGGTCCCAGGATAAAAATCTAATTTTGGGTTCTGTATAAATCTCTTATTAATTGAGTGAACAGTGCAATGTTTGATATACGGCATCAACTTGAGAAGGCTAGAAGCTTAACTAAGCAACTCAGTAGTTCTTCATCCTAACGTGTGGAGGACATGCTCTTAATGCTCTTAGTTGTTGTTCATTGTGTCAATTTAAGAAGTTTAAAAGTTTAACTAAGTGATTGAGCAGGGAAACAAGGTACTCTCTTTATAAACATCAAGAGCCCGTGCAAGAGGAGGGCACAGATGGTGTGAGTGCTATCTGAGGGCCAGTAGCCTGCTTACAAGATAAGAAAGGGAGGCTTGTTCTCCCCTCCCTGCTCTTGTTGCTTTGCCTGTTTTCTGTTGCCTTGACCTGTTGCCCTTGTGCCATGCCACCCTACCAGCTGATAATGGACTGAAACATCCATACACTTTGAGCTAAACAAACCCTTCCTTCCTTAATTTTGGACATCAGGTATTTTGTCTTAACAATGAAATTGACCAATACAAACAGTATTTCTAATAGGAGCACACAGAGGATTTAGGTGAAGATTAAAAGTCCCTAAAGGACTAGAGAGCCCAGAGCCCTGGATGAGTCACAGAAGACTCTTTGCCAGGAGGAAACACTTGCATTAGACTCTGGAGGGACAAGAAATGAACTCTTATTGTCTTAACCACATAGATTGGTATTTCAATGCACTGCACTTAACAGCATTTACATTAATAAGCCTACCTAAATTTCAATTTCTTCTCATTAAAGAAGAATGAAGATTCTAACTCACACAGTACTTTAAGAATAAATTATAGTTTGACACACAATAAGTGCTAAATGGTTATCACTTTATTTAGATCGTGTGTGTGTGTGTGTGTGTGTGTGTGTGTGTGTTAGTGGATAAACCCCCATTGGGAAGGGAATAAATCATGCTAGTAAAAGTAAAAATATGCATGAGTCTTTTACGGGAAGAAAAAATAATTTGATGAACCACTATAGATATAATTTACAAGCCAATGAACTTGGGTGTTGTTTGTAAGTTTTCAGAGCCTCAGTTTCCTCATTTATAAAGCTGGTATGAAAGCCCTACAGAGAGGATGTGTGCAGATGAAAAACTATGGCAAATGTAAAAACATCCTGTGAATATTGGAGTTTTGTAAAAATATGCAGTGTTGGTTTTGTATATTATTATTTTTAACCCACAAAAATAACTGCAAATATTATCTTCCTGAAAAGTACAACATCTGATCTTCCACAAGACTAACAAAGCCAACTTTTTATTGTAATGCTTCTGGTGTGAGTTGTTAGGTCTTACTAACACTACCTATCTCATGTGTAATATGTTTTATGCTATTTTAAAGATGGGGGGGAAGCAAATAAAAAGTACAAGGGCTAAAACAAAGCCAGATTAAAGTGCCTACTTAGGCAGATGCAGGGGCCAGGGGTTCGATCCCTGGCCTGCAGTGCCGGCCCCTACCCCAGGGCATGCTGAGACAGCAAATGAGGTTGGGCATGGTGATGTGCACCTGTAATCCCAGTACATGGGAGGCTGAAAAAACAGGCAGGATCACTATGAGTCCAATCTACATAATGAAACCCTGTAGACCCTGTACTAAATACATAAAAAAGCAGCACAAAACAAAAATGGTACAGTATTTCAAAATAAGAATAGAAAATTAATAGTGTTTTTTAATACTATACAGTAATATATTATAAATTGATGAACTAACTGAATTAATGTATTTGGAATTCCCCATTTTACTTTTATTTTGAAGGAGGAAACAAAGTGCTTCCAGGGATAAATCATGAGTGACCAAACTGGATCTGACAGGTCAGGAAAAGTGAAGTCCTCCCTGTACTGTAGTCATTGTAGTCACTGGTGAGAGATGTTCTGAGAGCTGGGGCTTAATTAGGATCAAATACATCTCAGCAAATCTCAGTTCAAAAAGGTCTACAGTATATCCAAGATCCACTTTAAACTTTACAATGTATTCTCTTAATTTTATAATTTATAGTCTTTGAAGATGACTCATATAACATGGCACCCCATGGCTCAGAATGGAGCCCCCAAATGGCAGATGGTAGGGATGAGCCACCACCAACAACTACAACTTCACAGTAATAGTCTCCATAAGAGGAAGAAAAAGTACCAAAAAAGAAGTTGCCTTCACGAAATGATCAAGGAATCATTTTTTCTTCCCTTACAAATTAAAGGATAAACTGGGGAGACAGCTTCAAGGTCTAAGAACCTGCCTGGCAAGTGCAAAGACCCAGGTTCAATCCCCAGTACAGCATGCTGTGCAAACCCCAGAAGCAGGCATGGTGGCTCACACCTGTAATCCCAGTGCTGGGGAGGCTGAGACAGGAGGGTCATTATAGGTCTGAGCTGCGTAGCAAGACCCTGTATCAAAAAATAAATAAATAAATAAATAAATAAATAAATAAATAAATAAATAAATGGATAATGCCAAACATACCTTTCCTATACAAATGCTACAAATCAGTAAGTAATCTCTTTTCTTAGTATTTTTTTTTGACAGTGCTGGATGCTCAAATCCAGGACTTTGAGCATTTAGAGGTGAAATGTTTTCAATAGACTTATTTCAACTAATAAAATTACACAAAAGAATGTGAAAATCATTATTTTGAAACCTTAATGAGCTGGTTAGTCTAGGTATTTGGCATTAACACAAAAGCAAAAGAAAAGTGTCATACCACAAAAGAAAAATAGTAAACATTCTGTGCCTTCAAATGAAAGCAAAGAACTTCACCTAGAATGTTGAAAATGATTGTTATAGATGGGCTATGTTAAAATCATATAATGGCTTTCAAATGTATCTACCTCCTGACTCCCACATCTTGGTAATGTGTTACCTTCATATGGTAAAAATGACTTTCAGAAGTGACTAAATTAATGGTCTTCTGACAGGGAGATGGACCATTCTTGGGAATGTGCTGGAAAGATAAAATGTTGTCAGAAATGGGGTGAATGAAATCAGTGTTATGGTAGATTGCAGCAGTTGGTGCAGATTTGCTCACTCAGTCTCTCCCGAGATAATTAAGCTCTAGTGCCTTGAATTATCAAAAATATATAATTAAAGATTCACTCCTATGAATCTAAGAATGGCATTAACTTTGCACTATCCTTGAGAAATTCTAGAAAATATTCAACTATGTCATTTATACCATTTTGTGGGTGAGAGAGAAACTTCCCGTTAAGAAATGCTGAAGAGCCTTATCATAGAAATAATTGGCCAAAAGAGATGACAAAATCATTTAAAAAGTTGAGCAAACTGAAAAAAATACAGTGCTGATATAATCATCTCTGTCTATGAAAAGCATCAAGAAGCAAGACAACATTATCAGAGAGGAAATTGCTAAATAAAAACCAGGAAATAACCCTGGAATGGGCAGATGACAGTAACAGTGAGAGTTAAGAGTGATGTGGTCTCAGGATGGTGACACAGAGTGTATTGAGGAACAAGGGGGAGGGTGGACTGAGTTCAGTGGTGAGGAGAGAGAAGGTCAGCTCCCCCCAGCAGGCCCAGAGGTATAAAGACGATGGAAGGAAAAGAGGAAACAAAAGAAGCTGAGTTATCAGACTGCCCTTCACCCAGAGAATAAAATATTTTAAAAAATAGATAAACTATCTAAGTTCAGGTTACTATACCCATATTCCATGTACCCAAGTTCTGGGTGGGTTATAAACCACAGAAGCCTATTTGTCACACTTCTGGATGCTGGAAGTCCAAGAATCTGTGGCCAGCATGGCCTAGTTCTGTGAACATCCTTCCTCAAGCAGCAGTCTCCTACCTGGTTGATTTGTCTTCCTATGGGAGTAAGACAAAAGACAACTCTTTATTCCCTTTTACAAGGGTGCTAATCTCACCTTGAGGGCCCCATCCTCATGAGCTAATTACCAACCAAATATTTCAACTTGGTTTCAGCATATGAATAGGAAGAGCATAAATCATTTTGTGGAAGATATGTAATATATTTCTGGTTATGGTTCTGATTTCTAGGAAGTCCAATGGAAGGGATAAAGACTTTTGGAGAGGTGTGAGAGGGAACAGAACAAAAGATACATAATCCTCGTGGGGCATACAGCGTGGGCTATAAAGAACCCACCTGGGGTTCTTGTGGCTGACATAGTCAAGAATAATGGCACAGTGAGATTCCAGTGGATTCTTGGCAGAAAGAGCCAGGGAGTAGTAAGGAAGAGGAGAAGGATGGTCCTTCAAGGGCTCCCTGCTCCCCTGATGAGGAAGCATGTTTGCAGACCCACAGCTATAGATATCCTCTACATTTTACTCTTTAAACTTTAAACATTTTACCCTTAAACTTGAAGGAATCATATATCCCTTCAAGAATCTGATAAAAATACTAGATCACCTTGTCAGAAAAAAATTGAAATAAACTTGAAATCACGAATGTAGCTCCAAGAATAGGATTTCATACATAAATACATCCCATACCTATCTCCCCATGCTTAGTTTTGATCCATGGATTCAAGATAAGAAGATATGATTCAGACCTTGCTTTTTATCCTGAAATATAATTTAATAATATGCGCTAAATTTAAAGGAGAGTAATTTGCTATCCTTCCAGGAAGAGAGCTAGGGTAACAGATGGGAAAATCCCTTCCAATCCACCACAAAGATAGCTAACAACATTATCCACACCAAAGTGCAGCATCAGTACTTAAGAAAAATCCACTTTTGGGGGTATTTATGGAAACCCCCCAAATGTATGTCCTCTGTGAGACATAGGGTTGGCCTTAACATGGACTTTGTAGGCTTGCCTCTGCCTCTTCACCTTTAATCTTGGCTAAGTCTTTCAATCTCTGTAGTTTAGCTGAGAGGCTTATAAAATGGAGTTCATGGTATCTGTCTAAAGAATTTAGGAAAAGTGATAATCTTGAAAATACTGGTGTTAATTCCAATAAGGGTGTCTCACATGGATCTTGTTTCTTTCTTAAAGTCTTCCACTGAACACAAGACGGAGGAGAAGAAAGGAAAGTTGTCTCATGGCAAAGCAAGCACAGAAAATTCCCTGGAGTCTCAGACCACAGCCAGCTATGGAGCAAAAAGCACTGAGTTCCTCATTCCCTGAGATGTGTATTAGATGGGTTTCAGATTTCACAGATATACCCTTCTGAGACACAAGAGAGCCAAGAAAATAATCTCTCATATTTTAAAGGCCAAAGTTGTTGTAGAGCTCTTAGAAACTTAGCATTATATATAAATAAGAAATGAGTAGTCTTTGGGAAAGGGAGAAAGCTAGGCTAACTCAGAAAATGCTGCCTCTTATTTCATTGAAATTAATTTAAAGTTCTCTATTTTAGCAATTATTTATATATTTTTAAAACTAAGCAAAATGTTCAAAATGCTTTTCCTAAAATGAAATCGGCATTTCATTCAGACCTTCCATTTGTGTTTGGGTAATTAGCTTACCAACTATAATATGTACTCATTATTTTTGCTCTCTTAATATTAAGTCATATTTTAATGCTGTATGCCCCAAACAGCTGAAGAATTTAAATGTCACTGAGTATCTTCTCTAACTTTTAAATGATGTGATTGATGATTGTTTTCTAATTTGGAAAAGTACAATTTGCATTTCTTCTTAGGTGTCAAGGTTGGAGAGGCCTTTTATTTGTCTCGATGATAAACTTTGTATGCAAAGGTTACAAAGGAAGAAGCAAATTGGTGGATTGACATTTTAATCTAATTTAACACAAATATAATTGCAGGTATAAAAGTCTGAAGTGGAGATAAATTAAAATTATGCTCCTCTTATTCTGAATTGTATGTTCATGGTCTTTAAAAAAAAGAAAAGAAAAAAATAGCAAATCCACTGACTGAAAGGCAGCAATAGTTGTGCACAGAGCTCTCTGAGCTCTCTGTCGTATATGGCACATTGTCCTAGAGAATGCTGTGTAGCTCTTTGACACAGAGAGAGGGGCATACAGGCTAAGAAGTAGGGAGTAGACCCTCAAGTCATAGCCACCTTTATTTTAAATAACTTCTCTAAACAGAGACTTTCTAATTCTTGCATTCCAGTTGAGTTAACTAATATCCACAAAGAACCAAAATTCTTTTATTTCTCTTAACTAGTCCTGTTTATTTGGATTTATTTGATTTCAAAAGCATCATTCTTTAGATGGATGGACTTTGTTGACTTTTGGTATCAACAATCCATCATTCAGATTCCAGCCTAACTTAGGAAATTTGTCATAGAGAGCACAAGTGGATTGCTAGTCAGTGGCTACCTCTTCTCCTAACATCTATGCCTCTCAATAGGAGTGCAAGATTTTGATTTCAAGGTCAGAGGTACTCAATTTATTCATATCAAATTTTCTTGGAAATGCAAAAATCTCTATTTAAGAAAGAAAAATATAAATTTATAAATAATATAATATTTTAACCTGTGTAAGCCATTTTCATTTTAAAGAACTTAAAGTTCTTTGAAAAGCTAATAATGAGCTGATAAATATCAGAATTTGGGTTCTATCCATGGTATATTGGATGTGAATAATTACTCAAGACAACTTACCTACCTGATGCCTATTATCCAATTATTTATCAGCTCATTGATAAAAAGAAAATATATCATTGTATATAATTTGTATAATATACCATTATACAAGTCATCTATATTACAAGTACCCCATATAGTTCTTGCATATCATATACATTTTTATATGTCCATATATAAAGCAAAATCATGTGCATAACCAAGATAAACCTTAAAACTTAACAATAAATGATGTGAACTGCAATTATTCAAAATAACTAAATTTCAAATGAAAGCTGAAAAATTTCACCTGAAAGTTATACTTTCCTGAGCACAGTTTTGAATCTGACACATGGTTTTTGGATAAAGACAATAGAAAGGTTTGCAGGGACTCAGACAAGGAGCTAGTAGGAATGTCAGTAACAATGGAAATCCTGTGGAACAGCTCTCCTGAGCAAACCACTCCTCCCTTGGCCCTCACACTCCAATGCCCACAAGAGAGTGGCAGTTATGGCCCAAGAACAATGTGGGATAAATATCCTGGGTGACAGCTTGATATCTCCTTAAGCTGAATCAACTCTAGTCAACTTAGGGATTCACCCAAAGGTTGACTCACTTTCCTATCAAATTCAGAATTTCTCAAGGAACTTTTTCATTTTCCAGTAATGATTTCCAGACACTTGTGTCTGCAAAGAGTGCGTAAGTAGGAGCAACTACATGAAACACCCCATGGCCTCCTTGCTGACTGGCAACATCCTAGGTTTCCACTATAAGGCAGTAAAGACTTTTGCAGATGGTTAGCCTTCTCTACAAGCCCAGAAGGAAAGCATGCTTGCCTCCATTGTTACAGACTAGTGGATCAGTGTGTAGCATCTGCAATCCGATTGTCTAGACTAAAATTCTGGTTCTGCCATTGTGTATTTATGTGAATTTAAGGAAGCTGCAGAAAGTGTCTCAGTTTTCTGATCTGGAAAACAATATGTAAACTAATAATAAGCTCCTGAAGTTACCACAAAAATTAAACGGCAGGTTTTAAACTGAAGTGACTAATACATATCCCTCAAATCATGTTAGGGATTGATATGTGTGAATGGTAGAGACTATTAACTGCTACGATTTACAATATGCCACATTTTGTTTTGTATCATAAAGGAGCTCATATCTGCTTAGTAAATTCCAGACTCTGTTTTTAAAAATACATCAGAGGGCCTTAGGAAAATCCTAATATTGCTGACAAGTAAAATATTAGTTAGCTCTCTCTTTAAGATATTTATTAGTATTAGAATTCTAATAATTCATGTAATAAAACAAGTAATCCTGTATATTATCCAATTCTGTTGTTGTTCTGGGAATAAATTACTAGTTGCCACTATACAAGTTTTTCATTAAGAGTTTTGGCGCATACATTAGCTTTAAAATATCATCCACTTAAAAGTAAAAGTATATTTAAAAAATAAATAATTTCTGCACGTATATTAACATAAATCAAAATTTCAATGATAATAATTTCAAGCTTTTACAATGTAGAAGCACAGTATTCAAAGAGACTACAACTTAGTTGGGGAGAAAAGTAACCCATGAGTGAAAATTAAATACTAACACAAGACAACATTTCAACAAATGCTGCATTTCAAGAAATGTTTAGTGAGCATCTATCTGTAAGACACTACATGGATGAACTGTGAAGCCATCACGTTTAGAAACAGAATGGCGGAATCTGTGCTCCAAGTATTCTGTCTGGTGGTAGGTACAAACATGATTATAAATACTTTTAACTTCAGGAATAGCTCTAGAAAGTGCTCAAGGAAATTTCATTTCAAAAGCAATTGAAACAATAGGAATAGTGAAAGCAATTATTTCAGGATGGAGGAAAGTTTTACGGAAAACATAGGAGGAGGCAGAGGCATGGATGCAAGGTAGAGACAGAAACTGTGATACAAAGGCAAGCCCAAACTTCTCTTTGCAAGAAGTACATGAAGGAAACAATAGACAAGACAGAGCAATAGTGTAGGTGGCTTTTTTAAAATATGTAATTTAAATTTTTTACTGTATAGAAAAAATAAAGGAAAATTTCATAAAAAATGATGGAGCACAATAGTTACTATATTGTATATTATTACCTTTAAAGTAGTTACAAAGCAAAATATAGGGGCGTAAAATTTCTCCTGTCAGTGTTAGTAGCAATCTTCTTTTACAATGAACTTAGAGACACGACTAGTATAATGAACTGGCAGCTTTTTCCTTTTCCTTCCTTCCTTTTCCCTTTTCCTTGACCTAGTTCCTTTTCCTTTTGACTAACTCTTTTCGATTGGGTAATGTCTACTTTACATTATAGTCCTTATCTATTCTTTCAATTTTTAAAATTATTTTTAAAGAGAGTACAAATTAGTTTTAAAACAAAAAAAATTACAAGTGACATAGATTTGCATTTAACAAAGTAATATGACTTTCACAGTATTTGTTGTAATACTAAGTGTTGTGGAAAGAACTTATTCAAAAGGAAAGAGTTACTGAGTTGAGGAGAAGGACAGGAGAGGCAGTGGGGGAAAGAGATTTATCTAGGTATTTAAACAGGATGGTTTGGACAACTGTACTGTGCATTTCTCCTGGTCTATGGAAAGAAGCAGTTAATGCCTTAATTTGTTTTGGCTCTTTTTTCAATTGTTTCTTTTTTTCTTAATTTCTTATACACTTGTTTCTTCTTCCAATTTTACATGTAGGTGGCTTTTTGTAGCATACTGAGGAGGCTGGCAAAGACAAACTGAAGCATAGAGCTCTCCTGGGAAAAAACTAGGAATAAAGGATGTGATTATTAGCGTCACTTGCTATGTGGCGAGCCTGCAGGTAGAGAGACTGCTTAGGATTATATTTCCAAAGTGCAGGAAAGCAGGGAGAATCTGAGCTGGGAAAAGCAGACTGATACAAATTGTCAAAGGACTGTGCTACTTTTATTTTCTATGCCTAGATATTTATTATTTTATTGTTTTTTCTTCTCATCGACTCTGAGAGTTTTTGGTTTAAAGATGTTATTGTCAACCTAAAGAGTAGAATTTTTGTATCATTTTCTACCATTAAATAATCCTAGGCTTAAATATTCTCTCGAATTTCTGCTAGAAATCAGATGAAATTTTACTCTATAAGAATAAATATAAGTAAATTTTACATTATACACTATTTGAATTTTTATCCTGAAATAAAATGGTTGAATATGTATATATATATTCAACCCTAAGTATTCATGGGGGATAGGTTCTAGGAACAAGAACAGATGCCAGTGGGCAAATGTTCAAGTCACTCATGTAAAATGGCATATCTACATTTGACATACATATTCTTCTATCTCCTTTAAATTATCTCTACATTACTTGTAATATTTAATACAGTGTAATTTCTATGCAAATAGTTGCTTCACTGTTTTATTTAGGAAATGACAAAAAATACACACATATTCAGTATAACAGCACTGTGTTTTAAAATATTTCAATCTGCCGTTGGTTGGATCTGCAAATGAAGAATTCTTGGATACAGAGTACTGATTCACTTTATTTTCATCATCTTTGCTATTTTTTATTTTTCACAGTGTTTAAATTTTGGACCCAATTTCTTTGGATTTACTTCCTAATGATTGGTCATTGTCTTCTTTTTATTAGAATATATGAAAGTCATTCAGCACCTCTATTCTTTTTTTCCTCCTTCTACAATTCCCAGTTCCTGCCATAGACTTTTATTAATAGTATTTCAGAGGGAAATCCATTCCCAGTGGCAAGCTCTGAGTTTCACAGGCTTGTGATGCCTGCATACATTAGCAGACAGACCCTTTCTTCCCCATAGAATCTGTCAAAAATATATCTCTTGAGTATAATTAGAAGCTGGTTCTACAACTGAGGATGTACATTTCTGTTTCTGATAGTATTAAAATTACCCTCTTCTGACCCCAAAAGTCTATGTTTCATCCTCTGTCACCTGACTGATTGCTCCTTTACACCAACTCACATCTCAGGCAGCTCCGTTGAGAGCTTCTAAAGAGTTATAAAGAAGAGTTGAGGACTATTTCCTCTACATCATAGATGGAAAAAATATTACACATATGTTTCATCTAAATAATTTGTAAAGATAAGAAGAAAACTACCTGGCCTCTCAAAGTTTAAATTCAACAAAGAGTTATTTAAACAAAGGTTTAAAAATATTAATAATAAGGCTGGTGACATAGCTCAGCAGACTAAGTGTCTGCTTAGGCAAGTGTAGGGACCAGTGTTAGATCCCCAGTCCCGCATGCCTCACCGGCCTTTCCCCTGGGCATGCTGAGCCTGTGACCAAGCCCAGGCATGGTGGCACACACCTGTAGTCCAAGGGCTGGGGAGGCTGAAAACAGAACAATTACTGAGTCCGAGCAGCATAGTGAAACCCTGTATCAAATACATAAAAATAAATAAATAAATAATAGTCCTCAGTGGAGATGATGTTTCCCAATCTTGCACATTTATTCCATTTCTTCCTTTCATAGTTCTACATTACAATAGAAGCTGGCAGCTGATTGGTAATACCTTATTACCTTAATCACTATGGCTTTTGTCAACAGCTTAATTTTGTCTCCTAACGTATAAGAGACAAAAGCCTTTAGTCCCTTCTCTCTTTAAGTTACAAAAACCCCAAAAATTTAGTTAGGAAAGCTGAAGAGAGTGTCTAAATTTTAGTTCACCACTCTCATGTCATTTATCTCCCTGTACTATATCATCCTTGAAATCTGAGAACTGCTGGGTAAAGCGAGAGAAGAAGTATGCACATACTTAGAATATATTCTGAAGTTCAATCAATATTTTTCTCATCAATTTTAAACATGAAACTCATCTCTAGTCTCAAAATTTGATCACAATTTTTCAAAACAACCTCTGTGAGTTCAGATATTGTCCCTATTCTTACTATCCATTTTGTCACCTATGATTTTCTTTTTTTATCAAATCTGATCGGCAGAAAGTTTGGCTCCTAAATGACAAGTAACAAGTGAAAGCTGATGTTTCTCAATTTTCAGAGACATTTATAGAAGATCATACTTTCCCAAAGGGGCATATTTGGTCTTCTAATTAAAATTCAACCTTTCCTCTAAGGCTTTTTAAAATTTTATTTACTCAGAAAGACCAATAGAAACACTTGAGCCTGTATGGATCATGTCATTTTATGAAAATGAATTTTATACCTCTGGGATAGCATTTGGACTTTCATTGCCTATTTCCTATGAGATTTAACTGGGAAGATAAATTGTAACTTTCTGAGATGAGGAATTGATACTTTATATTCCATAGAACAAAGAACGCTTCTCCTTATGTACATAGCAAATAGCTGAGGAAGTGAAAACTAGTTGTCTCCACACCAGCTAGTTTTCCCTCTTCATCAGTCATAGAATCCTCAAGTATTAGCTGGGCACATGATTCCCTATGTGAGACTGTGTGAAGTCTTCCTTTATTCTAACTATGATATGTGATGTGATGAAGTTCTGTTTAATTGGATATTAATGGTATGGTAGACCAATAATGGCTCCCAAACATGTGTTCTTAGTCTTATTTCCAGAATAGTAAATATTACCCTATTTTTTAAAAAATGATCTTTGAAAATATGATTAAGAATCATCTTATCATAAATGTCCTTCTAGATCCAGAGGGAGACTAAATACACACAGAGAAGTTCTTGTTAATGGGGACATAGGCACTGGATTGACAGGGTAAGCCAAAATTGCCAAGCAGCTGCAATAAACCAAGAGACAAGAAAGACAGTATCCCAGAGTCTCCTCTCTGGATAGAGGAGCCCTTCCAATACTTCAGTTTCAGACTTCTGACATCCAAGCTCTACAAGAATAAATTTCTTTTGTGCTACACCATCAAGTTTTGAAGTAACTACTACAGATTGTGTTACTAGGAAGGGGGAGAGTGTTCTAACAAACATCTGAAGGCGTGGGAGGAATTTTGGATTGAAATAATGGGCACAGGCTGCAACATTCTGGAAAAGAATGAGAAAGCCTAAATAGGCTTGGAGAGACATTGTTAAAAACACAGACACTAAGGATGCTTCAGTTGAAGGCATGGAAGAAGTGAACACAGTAGAAAAAGCTTCTACTATCTTAGAGAATATGTGTATCACCATGATAAGAACAGTGATACAAATGTGAATGTGGAAGGTGCTTCAGGGAAAGCTCAGAAGTAAATAAGGGAACATATTATACGAGACAGGAAGACTGGGAAACTACGGTAGTACATTGCAAAATCATTTGACTGAATTACATTTGTAGTTGTATGGAAACTTGTAAGTGATGAATTTTGATATTTTTCTAAGATTTCGCAGCAATTTTTTTTCCAGAACTAGAGATTGAACTGAGGCCCGTGAGCTTGCCAGGCAAGCACTTATTCTACTGCTCCATCTCCCCAGCCCACCTAGAAAATTCTTAAAGGTTCAGCCTTGTTCCTTCTTGCTGCTTCTGTTAAAACACAAAAGGAAAGACAGAAATTAAAGAAGGCACTATTAGCCAAAACAGAATTAGCAGTTGTTGACTTGGCAAGTTCTGGACTTACCCAGTGACAAACAATGCTATCAATAGGAGTTCACCTTAGGAAAACAGTCTCTTTCAAAAAAAATCAAGGAACCACATTCTGCCTGTCGCCAGGCATTCTGAGTGGGCCAGGCATAGTGGCACACACCTATATAATCCCAGTGTTGGGGAGACTGAAAATAGGTGGTTCACCACAGTCTAAACTGTGTAGTGAGGCCCTGTAACAACCAAATACATAAAAAATGAAAGATAAAATAAAGAAACATGAAGGAGAACTGATGGATGCTACTTACTTTGAAAGAGGAATCTTTGCAGATATAATTGAATATGGAATTCTGAAGTGCAGACAATATCCTGGATTATCTAAGCGGTACTTAATCAAATTATAGGTGTTCTTCCACGAGAGACAAAGAAATATTTAACAGAGTGAAGAAGAAGCAACAAAATGGCCTTTTACTAGTGCTTAGGACATTAGGTATGTCACTCACAGGTCTGCACAATCATCTCATCAGAAACACGAAATAGAGATGGGATTATTTTGGAAAGATCTACGGGTGATCCTTTGGTCTAATAGAGTTAATTGGGTATCTGTTGTAGCTATTAAGATTTCAATATTTTTCTTCTTTACATGTTTCTATAGTATTAGAATTTTCTACAATTAATATGATATTCTCATAGCTTTTTCAGTCAATTCACAATGCTATGACAAAATTCCATAAACTGGGTATTCTGACAACAGAAATTTAAGTTTATCATAGTTTTGAAGGTTGAAAGTTGCAGCTCAAGGCTTACCATATTTGAGGTTTTTCTAACTTGAGAATGGACGCTTCTTTGTCCCCTCACCTGGCCTAAGTGGAATGGACAGAGAAAGAGAAGGAGGAAATGGAAAGAAAGAGAAAAAAAGAAGGGAAGGAGAAAGGAAGAGAAACAGAAACCTGCCCTCTGTTTTCTTTTCTTATAAGGACACTAATCCTATCAGATCAGATCAGGTCACACCCTTTATGACCTCATTTAATTTTAATTATTTCCTTAGATGCCCCACATCCAAATCTAGGCATACACAACTTTGATGTTTTAAAATAAAAATTTTGAATAAAAAAAAAACAAAAGTATTCATCCATAATAGCAAATTTTAGGTAGAGAGGCATAAAACCATTCAGTCTATAAAAGTCAGTGTTATAATATCAATAAGAGTCAATTTCATTACTATTTATATCATATATGCACATACAGATGCACTTAGGTATACGTATATAACTTGGATTTGTCTCAGCAGCTTAGGCAGGACGTTGGATCCATCAACCTTCAATGTGGTTCTAGGCTCATGTATATCAAATAATCAGGTCAGTGATTACCTATTCCAGTACCAGGAATCTGTGCTTTCCACACTGTTGCTTCTCTATATGATAAACCAACTGTATCTCTACCTCTACTAAAGATAGTGTCTTTCGTGTCTTGATTCAAACTGTTCAAGAGACTCTGAATGGCTTTCCCAGTCAGTGAAAGACACACCAATGTTTCATCCTTTATGAGGCTTAGTAAGAGAATCTTTTGTTCTCAGTCTGTACTCTTGAACCAATAACTCATGGCCAGCAAAGAAAGACAACCTGGTGATTTTGCATGTGAAACTTTACAGAAAGAAGCCTTTGGATATAGTAGAAGTCTCCCCAGGCAAGATAGGATGAGATCAATAGGTAGATGAGAAATAAGTAGATAAATAGATATCAATAGATATAGATAGATAGACAGAAGATAGATAGATAGATAGATAGATAGATAGATAGATAGAGAGACAGACAGACAGACAGACGACAGACAGACAGACAGACAGACAGACAGACAGACAGACAGACAGACATCAGACAGACATTCTACCCCAGCACACATTGTGGGTCTGCTTTCTTGTTCATGCTATGTAGAGTTTATGGCCTCCCGTTGATTTGTAAAATGCTTCAGTGTAACATTGTATCACATTATAATTTAAAGTGTTTCTTTTTCTTGACCACTAACAGTACTTCTTTTTAGTTTTTAATTGAACCCAGAGCCTTCACAATGTGCTGTATCTCAATCCCTTTATTTGTTTATTTGAGTCAGGGTCTAACTAAATCTCTGAATTACCTAGACTGGGCTCAAACTTGTGATACTCCTGCCTCAGATTCCTGGAGTTCTGGGATTACTAGTCCCTCTTTGTACTTCATTTCTTGTAATGTCACATCTTTTGCTTAACTTTGTTCTTGGTTTTCTTATTATTTGCTTTCTTAGTAAGTGAAACTTTTGGACTTAGTCTCCATTCTTGATCCAGAAATTCATCACCGGAGAAGAAAGACTATGTGGTGATTTTGCATATGAAGCCATACAAAAGAAAGAAGTCTTTAAATATAACAGATATCTCCCCAGGCAGTTGTATAAATGCTTTTTCTTATTATTGACATTTTAAATTTTAATATTATGTGTTCTGGTTATTAAAATATGTAGATTTTCTATATTTCACATAATATCTCTACTACCATAATCTCTTTTGTTTTCTTATTGAACTATTTGTTTTTGGTTTTCAAATAAATAAATAAATACCATCCTACTTTGGCCAATATGCCATCCTTCAAGGCCTGACATAAAATGTTACTCCACAAGTGTTCACTAAGTGTATTTATTATGTTGCAAAAATTTTCCAAGTTGCTAGGACACAATGATAAATAAGTAATGTCCTTTCCCTATAAAGTTCTTACTATGAACATGGACATATGCACATTAAAATAACAGCTTTGTCATTTTTCATGCATGTAGAAATGATTTATCATGAAATACGAGTATTCAGTTCCTTATAAGGCATCCTGGGGATCGGTAGGTCAGAATAATTAAAGGAGGAAGTTCAGCCATAACAGAGGAGGCAACAAAATACATAATTGACCTTTAAGAATGAATAGATGTTACAAGGTAGAAAAGAGCAATTCAGGAGAAGGCAACAGCATGGAAAGGCCTCCCAGTAAAGCCTATGTTTATTTGGGAATAAAGGGAATGACAAGGAAACATTGTATAACAGTGCTGAGAGAAATAAGAGGCTCAGGAATAATTTTTTAAAAGGACTACAATGTAACTTACTTTCTAGTGCATTTAGATTTTTGCTTTGTAGCTGCAATGTTTTCCACAAGAAATATTCTCTTCTTTCTCTGAGTCCCCTTAGCAGATCATACACTGTTTGCTATATTATTCATATGAAATTGTTTGCTTACTACATTGAATCTAAAGTACATAAAATAAACACATGAAGACAGATCTAGTTATTTTCTATATCCTCCTAGTATTTAATATAGTGCTGTAAAGATAGCAGTATAACTATCACTCTTCTAAGTATCTTCCCCCCCCCTCCCCCACTGGCTCAGGCTGCCTTAAGGGCAGGTCTGGTGCAGCATGTGGTGCTGAGGATAGAACCGAAGTCCCCTGTTCCTGACTGATTTTGCTCAATGTCTGCAATCCCATCACTAGGGAGGCTGAGACAGGAGGATCATTACTGTGTAGCAAAACCCTGTATCAAAAAAAAAAATTTTAATTAAAAACTAAAAGTAGTCCATAAAAACGTTAGTCATAATATTATAGGGATGTATGCATACCCGTTTTTTTAAGCAGCATAATTTATAATAGCAGTATCCTGAAAATGGCATATATGCTCATCAACTAACAAATAAAGAAAATACATATTTATACACAGTGGACTACCGCATTGCAGTAAGGAAAGATAACCTTGAGGTAGTCATAGGCAAGTAGGTGCTACCTGAGAACTTAATGTTGTGTTGGACACACGAGCTGAAATATTACATGGTTTATTACTAGTTTCTTGTATTTCAATGAAAGGATAATTTTGTGCTTTTATGTTTGTTTCTTTTTTGTAAGAGAGTCTTTTTCTTTTCTTTTTCTTTTTTTTCCCCCCTGGGGATTAAACTCAGGACCTTGCACTTGCCACAAGCACTTATTCTACTGAACTATGTCCTGACCTGAGAGTCTTTTTCTTATCTAAACTTGTACTTTTAAGTAACGTTTTATCTTTTCTTTGAAGATTATGATATGTACTATATTAATTATTGTTATTTGCTATAAGATTCTTTATGACATCTTGTTTTATTTTTTATAGAATTAAACAGAGTGCCCTTTTATATTTTCTTCATTGATATGTATTTGTATTGCATTAAAATAAGTAATAAAAATATATCATATGAGTGGAATTTCTTGCTTCTGAATTATTGAAATAATGGCCTTAATAATTCCCCTAGAATACATGTGACCACCAATGTTTCTTCTAAAGAAAATAAAAAAGCTTGATCCGACTGACTCAAGATGATGCTACATTCAAAGGCCTAAAAAGAATGAGTCATGTCCCAAAGACATCAATCTAGGGTTTTATAGTTCTCAAATGCACTGTCTTCCACATCTTGAAATAGACCTGAACTTTCAGTTATAAAAACTTTATCTCACCAAGAGAAAGGATTCTTTTTCCATGTTTTAAAAAGTCTACTGAGAAGAATAAAGTTAAATATAACCACAACTAAATCTAAGTGTCTACTGGTGATACACATGTAGAAATAGCTCTAAATCACAATAGAATAAAATCCCTGCTCACTCTTATGTAACACTGACAAAGTCAGCAGGTGACTGTGAAGGAATAACTGATGTCAGCAGAAAATGCTGAACTTTTGATCCCAGCCACACCACAGACACCATGGTATAAGCTGAAAGGATGAAAAATATATGCTTGCAGTTCTTATTAATTTCAGTTTGCTCATTCACAATTTATTTTTCATGAAAGAGGAATTAACTACAGCCAAATTCAGAACAGGGTGGGGTCAAATCACCACATAGTTCCTGAGGACCAAAGAACTTGCACTGAGCATCCCAGACTCAATTATACCAGTTTGTGAAGGTTTAGGTATTAGTCCAAAAATGTTTCTTTAGTTTATCCTCACAATTAAATTTTAAAATGATTATTTTTATCCATCTCATAAATGAGAATTTCAAGTCTTAGACAGATTAAGCCACTTGTCACAAATTACTCTTCAATAAGTAGCAGATATACCTTCAAATTTCTTTTTATACAGTTTACTCATCTTAATGATGCCTTATTGGCGACTTCACTTCTCAACCATTAAGTCATGTAATCTTGTACTTGGCCAGGCATTCTAATGGCAATAATAGAGTGCCAACACTTAGGCTCATTATTTTAATGGAAATATGACACATTTTGATAATAAGAAATTTTTATTCACTTCTTTCTCAAAATCCAGCTTACATACCATCACAGAAATACTGTGTTCATAGACTGGAGTAGAAAATACTATGGCCACACTCCTCCTGGCTGTGTATCTTACTGCACGAGGTTGCTGTGATTAAGACACTTAAGTACATGTTAATTGAAAAACATGGTTTGCATTTGATTTCTACCAAGAGTTGAGATGTTGGTACATAATTTTTAAAGATAATAGTGTCTCCCATTGTTAAAAAAATTATTTTTCTCTTCATTCTTTCCTTTCATTTTGAAAAATATTTTTCTAGTGTCAAAAGAATAACACAGACAAACCATGGAGAAAACACTAATATTTATTGACCTCTCACTTCATATTTAAATAGTGCACAGGGACCAGGATTTGATCCCTGGCACTACAGACCAGGCCAGCCCTGCCCCCGGGGAGCGCTGAGAAGACTGAGGCTGAGACTGGGCGTGGTGGCACATGCTGGTAATCCCAGCGCTTGTGAGACTGAAACAGGAGGATCACTACGAGTCTGATCTGTGTGGTGAGACCCTTTAGACTCTGTAGACTCAAAAGTACAACTATGCAATTCACACAACTCTAAATGGTCTTTGTTCCCAAATCAGCTTCAGCTTCATTTTCTGTGACATTAAATAAATAAATAGTGCCAATAACAGTTAAGGTTGGCCCAATACTGGAAAATAAAAAAAAAGTAATAAAAATTTAAAAAAAATTAAGTTTGGGATACTATTTTCACAGAGGAAAGCTGTAGTGGGGCATAAAAAGCTTACTTTCTTAAAATATCAGATCAGCTACCACAAACTAGTTTTTCTTCATACAAATCAGAAACCAAATCTTCTCTCTCACTAGTGCCAAAAACTTCCATTTGTTCCTCCAAATTATTTGTTGAGTCTTTCCCTGATTCCTTGCTGTCTCTCTCCATAGGAACTTCTCTTTTTCTGTGTATCTATAAATATTGGAGTTCACAGAACTTGGGCCTTGGTATTCTTCTTTAAATGGAACAGAGTATCTCAACTTAATCCCAAGACTTGAGTCATCCTCAAGTAAGAAATTTTTCCATTTTTAATTCACAGGTTAGCTTTCTTTTAGACATATAAGTGCACCCTTCTATTCTATCGTTGCTCTCAGGTATCTCGAAGGTACAACTATTAAATTCACCCAACTCTAAATGTTTGACATTGTTCCCAAATCAGAATTTTGTCTTCTGTATATCCGTATGTATTGAAGTTTCTAGATTTGTCCTTGACATTTATTAAATAAAAGATAAGTTTCACCTTACTCTCTATAGCCCTCATAGGGCAGGGGGGGGGGATACAGTTTAGCTCAGTAGTTTAAGAGCCTGCTTGGTCAAACCCAGTTAGGTGCGGGGACCCTGGTTCCATCGCTGGCTTCACATGCCTTACCAGACCCGCCCTAAGGCAGCATCAGCCAGAAAAAAAAGTCCTTCCTATTTCCCTCATGGATAGCTGAGAGAAGCCAGAAGATGCAACCTGAGACTAGCTGACAGGTGTCAGTCCTGAAAGCTGCTATTCCCTGCTGAGAAGCAAATGAAGTTCTTAGACGTGTATGTGAAGAGAAAAGGGCTCTCCTTCAACTCCTCCACAATGATAAGATATTCCTTGGGAAGCACACTCTTTTCAAAATTCATTGGAGCCTCTATGACACTCCCTTCTTTTCTGCTTTACCCTGCTTCTGCAAGTAGGTCTATCTCTCAAAAGTTCTTTTTTCCATTTTCATATCTTTTAATAATCTCAGTGAGAGGAAAAGAAGGGTTGATTGATGTGTTACAGATCCAAATGTAGTAGAAACAGTGGAGAGGGAGAAGTCAATCCATTCGCATAGTCCTGACTTTTGTCTATAGAGACTACCACTGCCACATGTTAATTGGACTTAGAATCTTACTCTTTTTCTCCCTCACACTTTCTATACTATATTTTAGCATATGCATTTAATAGAGAACGGTAGCAAGGACTATTCTAGACTTTTAATGCTTCATTCCATGGCCATCTTATACAAACCCCTCTCCATTCCTGCTTTGTCCTCTTCCTGGACAAAGGTTTAGGATTTAATGTAAAACTCTGTGTCTTTGTAATTATCCTAGGTGTAATAACATGTAAGTTTTTATGTGAGGGAAGAGGAATAAAATAAATAATTCCTTATAAATAATATAAACTCTGTAATGAGAATTTTAAAAACATAATTAATATAGAAACATTTTATAGATTTATTTTTCCAATGAATAAATAAATTATATATCCTTAAGGCAATTCTGTGTATATTGATGAAAATTTGAGTGTAGAGCTCTTAAAATCAGAGTAATGGAATACATGAAATACTGCTACACTCCTGCAGTAATTTAGATTTAATTTCAATGATTCATACAATGATTTATACTAAAGTATAAAACGTACTGTACCCATGTGATAAGGCACAGAGTTTAAGGGGAAATGTTTTTTATTAAGGAAGTGCGGGAACTACTTATGAATGAAACAGAATTTTCTTGTAGATAATGGCTAGATTGAATGAACAGACAGGATGTTACTTAATTTTTTTAAATTTATTTGTCATCATACATGACAAATCAGAAATTATAAAACCTGAGTGCAGGAAAAAATGGTCAAGTACATCTAACAAAAAATTTTCATTTTACAGTAAACGAAGAGAAACAGAGAAAAACTGACTGTTTGGCTTGAGTCATACAGTTTTGAATGCTGAGAACAAAAATTAGTTTTATTCCATCAGGTCCAAGGATTATCTGCACTAGGTACCTTTTGAGTCATTATTAAAATGAAGAATCTTGAGATACACTGTCAAATATTTCAGTAATACTTTCTAGGCTAGTATCTGAAAATTTTCATTTAAAAAATTTCTGTAGATGAGTCATATCTATACCGTTTTCTCAGAATCCCTTTAGGTAGCCTTATGCTCTTCCTTGTGTGTATTCCCGCAGAGCCCAAAGACTGTTGTGAGGGCAGAGAGAATTTACCTATGAATAAAAGGTAAAAGCAATAGAATAAACATGAAACATCAGCCCACAAGGACTGTGAGAATTGAAGATTTTGGATAAATCTTATTTTATATTTAAGGTAACATTACACAAGTGAGCATTGAAGAAATATCTCAATGTTAAATTACACGTATTTTCAGCTTACTGGCAAAGCAGTATTTTAGCTACCTCTGTGTTAGTATCTTGTTATACTTTGACTTTATTGATTAGATAATTCTCAACTAGCCACATCATAACACACCTTTACTGAGTATGTTCTTAATTCTTTTTTTTAGGTAACTCACTGTTTTTATATAAGCTGGTCCAGCAACTGAGGATATAACTAAATGGTGGAGCACTTGTGTAGTACGTGTGAAGTTCTAGATTCAATCCTGAGCATCACAAATAACAATAGCAATACTAATAGTCCCAAATAATTTTTTTTTTATTTTTGCAGAACCAAGGATTGAACTCAGGCCTTTGCACTTGCCAGGCAAGCGCTTATTCCAATCAGCTATCTCCCCAGCCCCTCTAAATAATTTTTAATGTGTATACACCAAAACCAATCTGTTTATAAGTGTTAGCAATCTTACAAGCAGATTAAATTTTGACCGCATATTTAGCGCAGACCCCATAGGTTGAAAAGATCAGTTCCAAAAACTGCCCTCATTTCTAAGGCCGTCCACAAGTTGCGCATGCTCCAGAGTCAGGGGCACTTCTGTTCAGCTAGCTGTAAAGTCAGGGCTTCCCCAAAAAACGTCAGATTCCATAATGCTGTCAAATAGCTCACAGAACTCAGCAAAGTGTTATACCTAAAATACCTTTATTATAAAAGATATCATAGACAGAAGACATAGAGGGCAAAGTCTTGGGGACAGGAAATCAGTTTCTGTTCCTGTGGAATTGAAACATGATGAAACAGAGATGTAGTAGCAACCAGGAAGTTCCCAAGCCTCATTTAAAGCTCTTAGCAAATTTTCATTAGTTAGGTGTAATGTTGAAATCATTGGGAATATGAGTGAACTTAATCTCTTAATCCAGAGATGTGGGTAGGTAACTAAGAAGTTCTAACTCTCCAATGGCATGGGTGGTTATTCTCAAAACCAGATACCATCATTCGGCTACTTAGTCCCCTTATTAGAATAAATGAAAGTTGATCAATGGAAGTTTATGAGCTCACTACAAATATCAAAAGCTATACCTATAGCTCAGGAGAATCCAAGAGATTTTTGAAGCTCTTTGCCAGTAACCACGGATAAATATCAAGTTTTATATGTTAATATATAAAATGTTACATGCATAATACATAATATAATATATCTACATATATTATATAAATATAGCAATATATTAATATATGATATGTTAATATATAAAATATGACAATTATATGTTTTTCCTAATGTATGAATTACTAAAAGTGTCAAGGTGCCTCTATGTCATTGTACACATCAATAATGGTGATGTATTCACTGCTTATAGATAAATTTTGCTTTGTTTCAGCATTATGAGGTTTCTAAATACCTAAAAGGAAAATCTATAGTTTGATAAATGTATTTCACTTTACAATGTTACAACTTAAACTCCTATACAATAGTGGCAGTTCCATTCTCAATTAGAATTAATTGTTTCAGATTTGCTTTAAGAACAAAGGATTGCTTTTATAAATTGAATTATTAATACTTTATAAAAAGAGATTCTTAACTCATCACTAAGATTCATACCCATGTAACTGAAGTGAAATGTCTACCATACTCACCAGTTTATGAGACCTTTGACATCAAGGTCTGTGTTGTATTCTGTACCTCCAGAAAGTACTAGAGTATCTAGTATACATTAAATTCAAAGTCAGTATTTTTCCAAAAATGTGTATCAACATAATTTAGAAACTCCTCTAAATAATCACTTTGCTTTGATAACCAGATAGATAGCCCAATTCAAACTGCCAAAACAAAATTATACTTGGTTCTCACACCTACAGCATTTAGTTCTTTAAAGGTTAATTAAATTAAACTAAAGTAGAATAATTAAGTGTTGAAGTTTAGATTACAAATAATAATAATCATTAAATCCGCATTTGACATTAAAGTAACAAATGTTTTGACATCCTAAATGATAATCACATTTTCTCATCAGTCATGCAGTAGCCCAGACTGCCACTAGGGATCTCAAATATCACTTTTTTAATGTTTTTATTCAGAACAAAATAGCAATGAGACAGATTCAAAACCAATTATGAGCACATTTTCAATAACTAATACATTGCATATTGTTGTCTTAGTGGTTATTCATTGCACAAGATGCAAACATAATATCCTGTCTCAAACACTATTAAAACAAACCACTCTTCACTTAATTAAGAGAATGGAGCTGTATATTTATCCTAACTATTTTGAGTATACAGATACAAAATGGTCCTACATTTGTATCCCTCTTTTTTGGTTAGTTTTGTCAGAGAAGGTCATTCCATTGTCATTTAAATATTGTAGGTACACGAATGCGGGAAAATAATCCAATACAGAGCAATAGTCCCCAATAGTAGTGGGTTTTTCATAAGACTATCAATGTCTGAAGTTGTTGATTTGAGCCTTTTACACCTCAGCATATTAAGATGGCTTTACTTTATATACTTCATTTTCAAACTTTTCCCCTGAATGGTTAAGACCAAGAAAGAGGAAGACCTATATAAAAAGAAATGTAACTTTTGTATCTGATAAGTTCAGTCAAATCCCCTCAGGATTTAACCTGAAACCGTGTACCTCAGATTGTAAATCCTTTGTCAGTGTCAGCCATGTGGATGAGTCACGGCCATTGCTTGGCCAATGTGCTGTCTGTGAAAGCCTGAGAGAATGTTTTCTCGCCATGTGACTCTCCTTAGGCACACTCTACATCATTGATCACTTTCCTCTTTGGAGTTAGAATGTCCTGGACTAGACAATTTGGGACACAATTGAGTTACAAGATGATACAGTACAGGTGACCTTGAAAGGCTAGGGCCAAAATGTTGGCTGTCATTGTAGCCCTTCTTTTTCTTCAATTTTGGGTCTACAAACTTACGTTATTAACCCTCCAGAAGAGAAGCTTCATGATATTATTAGCCTATGACATAGGCAGTTGAGTTTAACCTCGCTATCTGTCTGATTATCAAACATCTTAGACATGACATGGAACAGGTATTTTCCATTAAGTATTGATATGTTAAACTTTAAGACTCTCAAGAATATGAAGAAAGATAAAAAGTATTTAAAAACAAAAGAATAAGTATTTACATATTTTTACACAGAAATTTAGAAATCAGACAACATACAGCCTTATAGCAGCACAATCCTGTGAATTTTTTTGTCTCATGTTGTCATTTACTACCTTTTTTAATAAAACAAACATTAACTTGAGAGACAGTATGGTTGTAATTGATATGTCATGTCAAGCAGCACATAATTAGAAGACCAGAATGACTGGCATTCCAAGCATGACCCTATCATTACACATTGCTTTCTTCAGTGCGCCTGATTAGTTCACAGGTATCAGCATATATAGTCAGGGTGAGAAACCTAGCAATTAACTCCTTTTTTTCAAAAACTTGCTGAAGATTCTCAGGACCATAGCCTTGTCTATCCTGAGCATATAAATATGTGACTTTGCCTCTGTCATGTTTTCTAGATTTCCTCCTTGCCCTCTCTTCATTAACTAATCCTAAGGTTCTTGCTTTCCTTTTAATTGTGCTATGTTTTACTATTTTTATTTCTTCCTATGAGTTCTTATATTAGGGAGACTGTACAATAGTTACACATGTGGGTCTGGTTTATTTCACTTATGAGTATATATTCAAGTGGCATCCACTTGTATAAAAATACCACATATTTTTCATCCATTCCTCAGGTGATAGGCATCTTGGTTGTTTCCAAGATTTGGCTATCACAAATTATGCTGCTATACACATAGGTACACATATATCACTATGATATGATGCTTTCAGTTCCTCTGGGAAAATTCCCACTAGGAGGATAGATGGTTTGAATGGGATTTGCAGTCCTAGTTTTTTAAGGAGCGTCCATACAGATTCCATAATGGTTGCACCGGTCTACATTCCCACCAGCAGTGGAGAACGGTTCCTTTTTCCCCACAGCCTCTCCAACCTTTGTTGTTGGTTGATTTCTTTATGATAGCCATTCTTTCTGGGGTGAGATGGTATCTCAGTGTTGTTTTAATTTGCATTTCACAGATGACAAGTGATGGGGAGCATTATTTCATATATGTATTTGCTTCTTTAATTTCTTCCTCTGAGAAGTGTGTATTCATCTCAGATGCCCATTTCTGGTCTGGGCCTTAAATTTTGGGGTCATAATGTTTTTTAGTTTTTTATAAATTCTAGAGAGCACACCTTTGTCTGAGTGCTTATTAGTCAAGATGTTTTCCCAATTTATGGGTTGTCTTTTCACTTTGTTGGTAATTTCTTTTGATGTGCACAAACTTCGCAATAGGAGGAGGTCCCAGCTGTTCTTTCAAGTGTTACTGTGCAATTTGATTTTTGTTCATGAACTCTTTTGCCTACCCCTATGTCTTCATGAATTCTTACTACTTTCTCTTCCAGGAGATTTAGTGTCTCTGCTTTAATGTTTAGATCTTTAATCCACTTTGACTTTAGCTTAGTGCATGGTGATAGACCTGGGTCAAGTTTTAGTTTTTGGCATGTAGAGAGCCAGTGTTTCCAGCATCATTTGTTAAAAAGGCTATCTTTCCTCCAGTAAGCATGTTTGGCCCCTTTGTCAAAGATCAGGTGGCTGAGTGTGTTCGTAGAGGCTTCTGCGTGTTGCAGTCTACTCCATTTATACTCAGGTCTATTTTTTTTGCCAGTACCATGATGATTTTATCACAGTAGCTTTATAGCATAATTTCAAGTCAGGATTTGTAATGCCTCCTGCCTTATCTTTGTTGCCCAGTATAGCCTTTGTTATTCTAAGTCTTTTCTGGTTACAAATACATTTTAGGAATGATTTCTCTAGCTCTGTGAGGTATGTTGGTGGTAGTTTGATAGGGATAGCATGAAATTTTTTCATCAGTTTTGGGAGTATGGCCATCTTCATGATGTTGGTTCTTCTATCCAGGAGCATGGAATATCTTTCCATTTTCTGAAATCCGCTATGATCTCTTTTTTCAGAGTATTGTAATTTTCCTTGAAAAGATCTTTGACTTCTTTAGTTAGATTAATTCCAAGATATTTCATTTTCCATGGTGTTATTGTAAAAGGTATTGTTTCCCTAATTTCCCTTTCAGTGTATTTGTTGCCTGTGTAGAGAAATGCTATGGAATTTTTGGTATTCACTTTGTATCCTGCTATGCTACTGAATTTGCGCATCAATTCTAGTAGCTTCTTGTTGGAGTTTTTTGGGTCTTGCAAGTAAAGTATCATGTCATCTGCAAATAAAGATAATTTAACTTTTTCTTTTACCTATTCTAATTCCTTTTATTTCTCTCTCTTCTCTAATGGCTCTAGCTAGTGATTCCAAAACTATATTGAATAGGAGAGGTGATAGAGGACATCCTTGTCTTGTACCAGATCTGAGAGTAAAAGATTTCAATTTTTCCCCATTTAGAATTATGTTAGCCATTGGGTTGTCTTGGTGGCTTTTATCATACTGAAGTAGAGACCATGTATTCCAATTTTCTGTAGGACTTTGAACATGAATGTGTTTTGGACTTTGTCAAAGCCTTTTCTGCATCAATTGAGGTGATCATGTGGGTTTTAGATTTGGCTGTATTGATATAATGTATTGCATTTATAGATTTGTGTATATTGAACCATCTTTGCATGCCTAGGATGAATCCTACCCAGTTATGGTGTATGATCTCCTTGATGATTTGCTGTATTCTATTTGCTCGGATTTTATTGAGGATTTTTGTTTCTATGTTCATTAGAGAGATTGGCCTGTAGTTCTCTTTTTTTTAATTTAATTTAATTTAATTTAATTTAATTTTATTTTATTTTATTTTATTTTATTTATTTTTGCAGAACCGGGGATTGAACTCAGGCCCTTGCGCTTACCAGGGAAGCACTTATTCCACTGAGCCATCTCCCCGGCCTGTAGTTCTCTTTTTCACTTGTGTCTTTCCCTGGTTTTGGTATCAGTATTAAACTTGCCTCCAGGAATAATTTTGGGAGGATTGCTTCCTTTTCAATTTCATTTAAAATTGTATAAGGGTTATAACTTCCATGATTTTCTTATAGAATTCAGCTGTGAATCCATCAGGACTTGGACATTTCTTTGTCAGTGGGATTTTTCTATTACATTTCATATTTCATTGGATGTTATTGGGTTATTGAGAGTTGTTATATCTTTGATTCAGTTTTGGTAATTTGTACCTTTCTAGGAATCTGTCTATTTCTTCTGTGTCTTCTATTGTGTGAGTGTAAAGATTCTCAAAGTATCTATTGATAGATTGATAATTGATAATTAGCTATTAATAATCTTCTGAATTTACTGGGTCTGTGGTAATTACATCCTTTTCTTTCCTTATTACTTGTATTTGAACTTTTTCTTTCCTCTTCTTGATGAGGTTAGCTAGGGGCTTATCGATTTTAGTTAATCTTTCAAAGAACCAGCTTTTTGATTTCTTAATTCTTTGAACTGTTTTCCTCTTCTCAATTGAATTGATTTCTGCTCTAATCCTTATGATTTCTTCCCTTCTTTGGGATCTGTGCTTGGTTTGCTCTTCGTTTTCTAGATGTTGGAGCTGCAACATTAGGGTGTTTGTTTCCGTCCTAATGTGTGAGTTCACAGCTATAAATTTCCCTCTCACCACTGCCTTTATCACATCACATAAGTTCTGATAAGTTGTTCTTGAATTTTCATTGATTTGTAGATATTGTTGAATTTCTTGTTTAATTTCGTCTGTGACCTATTGGTTGCTGAGTAGAGTGTTGTTTAATTTCCACGTATTTATAGGGTTTTTCTGTTTTCTTCTGTCATTTTTTCCCAGTTTCATTGCACTGTGGTCAGATAATATGCATGGGATAATTTCTGTCTTCTTCCATATACTTAAGCATGATCTATGGACTAGTATGTGGTTTATTTTAGAAAACTAACCATGTGCAGCTGAAAAAAAAATGTGTATTCAGCTCTTTTTGGATGGAACAATCTGTATATGTCTGCTAAGTCCATTTGTTCCAAGCTCTGGTTCAGTTCTTCTACTTCTTTGCTAATTTTTTGTCTGCTTGACCTGTCTGTTTGGGATAAGGGGGTGTTAAGGTCTCCTGTTAAGATTGTGGTGTAGGATATTAGACTTTTCATGTCCATTAAGATTTGTCTTATATAGTTGGTTGCTCACGTGTGATACTCTTGCCTTTTTCAGAGGTGCTGGGGAATATAGTATTGTTTTCCATCCTTTGACTTTCAGCCTATGAATTTCTTTATGAGTTAAGTGTGTTTATTGTATACAGAAGATTGGTGGATTTTGTTTCCTAATCCACTGTGCCAATCTGTTTCTTTTAATTGGTGAATTGAGTCCATTTACGTTAACGGTTATAATCGAGACATAGTGACTTTTGATCAACATGTTATTTACCTGCTGTTGTTTCTCCTTTTTACTTTTCTTTCCTGTGTTTAATTGTTTGCCCTATTTAGTGGGTTCCTTCTGTTCTCATTGATGGAGTTCTGATCATTTTGGTCCCTCTCTAGAACATCTTTCGGTAGTCTGTGTAGTGTTGGCTTTGTCATCATGAAATTCTTTAGTTGTTCTTTGTCATGGAGTATTTCAGTTCTCCATCAAAAGTGAAAGAGTGTTTTCAGGGTATAGTAGTCTGGGCTGGAATTTGTTTTCATAGAGGACTTGAAGTACTCTGTTCCATGCTCTTCTTGACTTCATGGTTTGTGAAGAGAAGTCGGCCATCATTCTGATGGGTTTTCCTTTAAGTGTGATCTGTTTCTTTCCTCTAGAGGCTTTCAGAATGTTGTTTTTATGCTGAATTTGTGGGACCTTGACTATTATATGTCTTAGTATGTTTTTAATTGGGTTGAAGTTATTTGGCATTCTGTATGCTTTGGTTACCTGAATGTTAGATTGTTTCCTCATATTTGGGCAGTTTTATGAAATTACTTCTGCCCATATTCTTTTTATATCATTTCTTTGACTCCTTCTTTCTCATTGATGCCTATTAGTCTCATGTTGTTCATCTTTGTATCATTTTGCAGGTGATGAATTATTTTTTCTTGCATCCTAATTGTTTTCAAGAGGTCTTTTCATACCTTCTCACTAGCTGTGACAGCGTCTTCAAGATCTGAAACTCTCTCTTCACTTTCACTCAAATGGTTTTGCAGGCTTGTAATTGAGATTTTAAGTTCCTCTATATCTCTTTGGCTCTGCTTCATGTGATCTATTTCTTTCCTGTATTGCTCATTCAAGGAATCCTTCACTTTTCTAATCTCTATTTTTTATCTGAGTCTTCTTGAGAAGCAGTTATTAATTCTTTTACTACAGAGAGTATTGCTGATCTAATTTCTTCTATGTGTTTCTGCATTTGATTCTTTACTTCAGATGCTATTAATTAAGAGATTTCTTTTTTATTTCCGAGGTTATTTCTGATCTGAGTTCCTCTATACCTTTGTACAGTTGTTTCTTTTCTTCACACACTATTGTTTCAGACATTTCAGTTGTGTGAGTCCCAATTTCCTCTGTGCTAGTGTCCTCTGCTCTTGTTCTTGGTGGTCTCTGGTCCTGAGATTGCATTTTGCTCCTTCTCTTTGTTATTTTGTTTATGGGTGGAGGGTTCCCTAGAGAGCACACTGGAAAGGGCCCTGAGAGAATGGTGTAAGGTCTCACTCAGGGGGCTGGCTTGGTCTTAATTTGGGGAGATCCAACCAGCAAAGGGGAGCACAGGAGCTCACCCCCACACTCCTCAAATATCATAAGAACTTTTCCTCCTCCAATGCATTTGTTTTAATAATGTTTTACTTTTAGTACATAAATCTATAAAACAATTATTTTCTTATAAGTTTGTATCCATTCTACTGATAAGGCAAGAAATCCACATTTCAATTTAACTAGATACTTTTTCCAGCTCTCTATGCATTCTAGAATTATTTAGAAGGATCTATTTTATATAGTATCACTTGTTTTAGTGTTTTGTGATCTCAAAATGCACATTAAATTTATTTACTATTAGAAAAGAAAAGTGAAATAAAAGCAGCAAGCAATACAACTTAAATGAACATGTTATCTGTGGTATTTTGGCATTAGTGATACATAAAGCTTAAAAAGCACACATTAACCAAAGCACACAAGTAACCTAAAATGATAAAAAGTTAGTAAAAATTAAATCTATCACAATTCTGGTTACCACTTATTGGTTATTTGTTATATGTCTGCAGAGACCTAAGCTCTGCATGTGCTTTGCCTCATTCAGAGTACTCAACTCCATAAATTATCAGTTTATTACCCTTTTTAAATCTTTTTTTTGTGGAACTGATGATTGAACTCAGGCTCTTGTGCTTGCCAGGCAAGCACTTATTCTTCTGAACTATTTCCCTGGCCTTTTTTTTAAGTCTTCAATGAACTAAGTAGCCCACCCAAATTCACTCAACTCTAAATGATCCAACCAGTAATATTGAAAGGGGAAAAAAAATGAAATGGGCCTGGGAAATAGATCAGCAGCTGAAGTGCCTGCCTGGCAAGCACAAAGTCCTCAGTTCAATATCTGGTACCTAAAAAAAAAAAAGAAATCCAGAAATATTGAATGGAATATATACATCCATTAATCTTATACAAAAACACAGACTTTCAGAGTGAGATGAAAAGCATTAAATGCTAATTGTGTAGGTAAACTTAAATGAATATTAACTGAATAAAATAATAGCATATTGTAATCTTTAATATACACATAATTAAAATATCAGAGGATAATAATGCTAAATGTGTAAAGGAGACAAAAAAGCTTACACATTTGAAAAGTCTTGCATTGGCCTGGAAAATTTAAAAGCTCACATTTATTTAGAGCCCTAAAATTTACTATGAATGTATAAACTTTATGTGAAAATTAAAAGAATAATAGGCACACTGTGGTTTGGTCATTCATTGAGAAGTTTTTGTTTTCATCAACTGTGGCTGCTGCCTGAAGCCCAGCAATGCAACTGGAAAAGTGACCTAAGACTTCTGCATTGGGTAAAAGAGAGTGGCCCCAACTAAACAGACTGCTTGTAGGTCTACTAGTGGGAAAACCCCCAGAAAACAGCTGACCACTGAAGCTGCCAGGAAAAGCTCACCCTCTCCGGTGGGGTGAAGGAACCTCATGGTACAGGCCTGGCACTTAGATTCATCATTACCAGAAATCGACCGAGCTTCTCATTCGGAAGCTGCCTTTCCAGAGAATGGTGAGAGAGATTGCCCAGGATATTAAAACCGACTTGAGGTTTCAGAGTGCAGACACTGGTGCCCTCCAGGGGGCTAGTGAAGCACACCTGGTGGGCTTATTTGAAGATACTAATCTGTGTGCTACCCACGCTAAGAGAGTCACCATCATGCCCAAAGCCATCAAGTTGGCCCGCTGCATACCGGGAGAGAGAGCTTAAGTGAAAGCAATTATTATGGCATTTTGTAGTAAATTCTGTAAAATACTTTGGTTTAATTTGTGACTTTTTAAAAATAATTTTATTGAGAAGCAAAAAGCAATAAGACAATTTAAAAACCGATTACTAGCACAGTTTCAAGAATTAATACATTGCATATTGTTATCTTAGTGGTCATTCATTGTACAAGATGCAGACATGATATCCTGTCCACAGACACTATTAGAACAAATTTCTCTATTGATTGAATTAAGAGAATGCAGCTGTATATCTATCCTAACTATTTTGAATATACAGATACAAAATGGTCATTCATTTGTATCTCCCTTTCTTGGTTAGTTTTGTCAGAGAAGGGCATTCCATTGTCACTTAAATATTGTAGGTGGTGAATTCAGCAAAATAATCCAACATAGTCCAGTAGTCCATAATAGTAGTGGGTTTTCTGTAAGACTGACAATGTCGTAAGTTGTTGACTTGAGCCTTTTATAGCTAAGTGTATTAATATGGCTTTACTTTTTATACCTCGTTTTTATACTTCTCTGTTGGATGGTTAAGACCAAGATAAAGCAAGACTTATATAACAAAAAATGTAACTTTTGTACCTGACAAAGCCAGTCAAATCCCCTCAGGATTTATCCTGAAACTCTGTACTGCAGTTTGTAGATCATTTGTCAGTGTCATCCATGTGGATGAGTCATGACCATTGCTTGACCACTTTGCTCTCTGTGAAAGCTTGAGAGAATGTTTTCTCTCCATGTGACTCTCCTTAGGTGCATTCTACATCATTGACCACTTTCCTCTGTGGCCCCATAATCTACTTAATCAGAAAATTTGGGACACTACCGAGTTACATGATGTTACAGTACAGGTTCTCCTATATTCTGAGTCTTCACTAAACTTGAAAGGCTAGGGCAGAAATGTTAGCTGTCCTTGCAGCTCTTCTTTTTCTCAAATTTTTTTGGTCTGCAAACATGAGTTGTTAACCCTCCAGAAGAGAAGCTTCATGATATTATTACCATATAACATAGGCAGTTGTGCTTAACCTCAGTATCTGAATATCAAACATCTTAGGCATAACATGGAACAGGTATTTTCCATCAAATATTGATATGTTAAACTTCAAAAAAAAAAGTCATGGGACTGTCCTGCTAAAATGCTGTATATGTTTCGATTTCTAAATTTCTGTGTAAAAATATGAAATTGTTTATTCCTATTTTTTAATACTTTTATTTTTATTTTTTTACTTTTTTCTTAAAGTAAGTATTTTCTTACACAATTTATAATGCAACATAACCTTGATACCTTAGGGAAAAAATAAGCAAACAGCATTTATGAACAAATTTTCAAAAACACTGTTAGATAATATTAAATTTAAGTATAAACATTTAAATCCACTGAGTCACAAAATTATAACATATAATGATTAAGGAAATTGTTGAAAGAATATATGATAGATTTAATATTATAAAATCAATCTGTGGAATTCATAAAATTATGAAACTAAAGGATGAAAAATATGATCATGTTAATAAATAGAGGTAAATCCTTAATAAAGTTCAATCCATTTTAATATGAAATCACTCACAAAAGTAGGAAAAGGAGAATGTATTAGGCTGATTAATAGAGTTTTTGAGATGGAGCTCAGCTAAGCTCCGGCCAGCCATCCAAACTGGAGGACTAACAAGAGCGCCTGATAAGCTTTAGTCAGACCCCCTTACCCTCACCAGATCTCAGCTGAGCCACAGCCACCATCATCACAGACTGCCACAGAGACCTGAAACCAGAGCCCAGAAGACTGCTACAGAGATCAGCTGGAACCTACCCTGCAATAATTCAATATCGAGAGAGGCTTACAGAACTTTGGCCTTCACTCATTATCATTAAATCCGTCTTGATCTGTGGCTTGCCCACTCCTCAATAAGTGGAAGCCACATAACTCCACACAGTGGGGGCTATAGTGAGCCTATGCTGCCCTTCCACTCTCCTGAGACCTTGCTCACCAGCAGCCCACAACCCTATCATTGCTACCAAGACAGGGAGAACATTGGGAGCTTCAAAAAAACAAAAGAAAGGAACAAAAGGCAATCTCAGAATCTCATACCTCTAGCCCACACAAAACAAGTGCAGGAGACAAAGTAATAGAAGAATTTGAAGCATACACTTGAAATTCCTGAGACTATTTCAACTGAATTAAAGAAACAACTCCATCAGGCTATGGAAGATATCAGATCAGAGATAATCTTTCAGGTAAAAAAGAAAATGACTACAGTCATGAAAGAATTTCTCAATACATCTAAAAAAGACATAGATAAAAAAAGATAGGAATAGAAAAATGATGGAAACATTACAGGGAAAGAACTAGAATGCATGAAACACATTCAAAGAGATATCTGGGACATTAAGAATTCCATTGATTGGCCAGCCAAATAGCTCAGTGGATTAGAGTTCCTGCAAGCAGCCACAGGGGCTGGGGGTTCAATCCCTGGGCCTGCTGTGCAAGTCCCTCCCCCAGGGCACACTGACACAGCCATTGAGACTGGGTGCGGTGGCATATGCCTGCAATCCTAGCTCTTGGGAGGCTGTAAACAGACGGATCACTAAGAGTCTGATCTAGTAGTGAGACTCTGAACACCCTGTAGACCCTTTCCTACAAAGGGTCTACAAATACAAAATAAATAAATAAATAAATAAATAAATAATAAAAATAAAAATAAATTCTATTGAAAACTGGCAAAACTGCTTGAACGAAAGAGAAAGTAGAATTTTAGGCCTTGAAGGTAGCATTGCAACTAGTGTACTCAAAGAGAAGCAACTCTTAAAAAGAACAAAAAACCATTAAATAACAATACAACAGCTTAAAGATGATGCAAAGAAAAATAACATAAGACTAATAGGTACCAAAAAACAGCTAGAGATAACACAAATGACATAGAAAGATTATTTGCAGAAGAGTAGCAGAAAATTTCCCATGCATGGAAAAAGAATCTGACATAGTGTTAAGTGAGACATATAGAACTCCAGCTATTCACTATCAAAATAAATCTTCACCCAGATACATAATAATTAAGATCCCAGAAAATGAGCAGAATATTGAAAATGTTAGAGAGAACAAATAGATCACCTATAATGGAAAGCTTTTCAAAATCATGGCAGATTTCTCAGCACAGACTATCAAATCAAGAAGATCTTAGAGTGAGATAGTTCCTGAAACAACTTCCAACCCAGATTGATGTACCCTGAAAAACTATCTATCACATTTAATGGAGTGATAAGATACTTGCATGACAAAGAACAACTGAAGAAACTCATGACAACCAAACCAACCCAATAGAGAGTACAAAGACAACCACAAGTTTAAGAACAACAGAAGAAAGCCACCAAGAAGAGCAAGAAATTAAGCAGTGGGAAAAGGTAGGGATCCTATAGTAGAAAAAACACCATGACAATGATAAGCCAATACTTATCAGTTATAACCATCAATGTAAAGAACCTGAATTCATCAATCAAAGGAAACAGACTGGCACAGTGGATCAAGAAACAAAATGCAATGATTTTTTGCATACAAGAAACATATTTAACTCAAAAAGAAATTAATAGACAGAATGTCCAAAGAATGAAAAACTATATTCCATGGGGCAAAAACCCAGAAGAAAGTGGGGATAGTTATCTTGGTTGCTGACAAGAATGATTAAAAGAGATAAAGAAGGTCACTATGCACTTGTTAGAAGAAAACTGCAAGAGAAAGAGATGCAATTATATATGCAAAAAGTAGGAGCATCTAACAATATAAGGTAAATTTTAACTGACATGAAAAATCAAATGAATAATAACATAATTATACTGGGTGAATTTTCACAACATGTTGGCACAAAAAGATCAACTATGCAAAAATAAGCAAATAAATAACAGAAATAAACTAAACTTGTGAAGAAATAGACTTACTAGACCTTTACAGAGTGTTCTATCCAACAGCATTGGAATACACATTCCTCTCAACTGCACACAGGATATTCTCAAAAGTAGACCATATTGTACCATATAGAACATGCTTAAGTAAATGCAAAAATTAAAAAATTATCTCATGCACATTATCTGACCATAGTGCAATGAAACTGTAAATTATTGAGCAAAGAAACAACAAAATTCTATAAGCACATGGAAACTCAATAGTACCCTCCAGAACAATCAATGGGTCACAAATTAAATTAAATAAGAACTACAAATTTACAATCAAATGAAAATGCAGATAAATTTACCAGAACCTGTGAGATGCAATGAAAGTTCTCTTAAGAGGGAAATTTTTAGTGATAAATTTTCATTTCAGGAAAACAGAATGAACCCAAATAGATATTCTTATGCTACAAATCAAGCTCTTACAAAAAGAGCAAGTGAATCCCAAAGCCCAAAGAAGGCAGAAAATTATAAAGATCAGGGCAGAAATTAATGCAATGGAAATGAAGAGAACAATACAAAGAATCAGTGCATCAAAGAGTTGATTCTTTGAAAGAATAAATAAAATTGATAAACCTCTAGTCAACCTTATCAAAAAAGTAAAGAAAATGTTCAAATTCATACAATGAGGAATGAAATAGGTGAAATCAGTACAGACACTATAGAAATTCAGAAGAACATCAATGTCTATTTCCAAAATCTTTACTCTCACAGGATGGAAAACAGAAGAAATGGACAGATTCCTAGACATATATGATCTACCAAAAATGAATCAATGATATATAAAATTTTGAATAACCCAATATCAGTCAGTGATTTTGAAAATGTAATAAAATACCTATGAAAAAAGAAATGCTGAGGAACTGATGGTTTCACAGCTGAATTCTGTGAAATTTAGAATTCTAAGAAATTTAGAGAGGACCTAACATCAACTCTTCAATGAAATTGAAAGGGAAGCAATTCTCCCAAACTCATTCCTGGAGGTAAGTATTACTTTGATTCCAAAGCCACAGAAGGACCCAACCAAAAAGGGGAACTACAGGCCAATCTTCCTAATAACAGAGATGCAAAAATACTAAATAAAATTCTAGCAAACAGGGTGCAGAAAATCATCAAGAGGATTATATATTATGACCAAGTGGGATTAATCCCTAGAATGCAGAGATGATTTAATATATGCAAATCCATAAATGCAATACACCAGATCAACAGAATCAAAGAAAAAGATATGATCATCCCAATAGATGAAGAAAAGCTTTTGACAAAGTCCAGCATTCATTCATGATAAAAACCATACAGAAAATCAGAATAAATATTCTATATCTCAACCTGATAAAAGCCATCTGTGAGAAACCAACAGCTTACATTATACTAAATGGACAGAAGTTAAAAACCTTCACTTTAAAATTAAGAAAAAGACAAGGATGCCCACTGTCACCACTCCTGGGACAAAATAACTCTGGAAACACTACCCAGAACAATTAGTAAGAGAAAGAAATAAAATGAATAATTGGAAAGGAATAAGTGACATTATCATTATTTGCAAATAATATGATACTATACATAGAAGTCTCCACATACTCCACTAATAGACTTGTAGGTTTCATAACCAAGTCCAGAAGCTTTGTAGGTTACAAAGTCAACACTCAAAAGTCAACAGCATTTCTATACACAAGCAATAAACACAATAAACTAGAAATTGCGCCTTTCACAATAACACTCCCCACAATAAAATACTTAGGAATGAATCTCACAAAAGCAGTAAAAGATTTATAAAGTGAAAATTATAGTCCTCTGGAAAAAGAGATCAAAGAAGTTTTGAGAAAATGGTAAGATATTCCTTGCTCCTGGATAAGAAGAACCAACATTGTAAAAATGACCATACTTCCAAAATTATTACGCAGATTCAATACAACCCTGATTAAAATGCCATTAGAATACCTCACAGATCTAGAGAAACATTCCTAAAATTCATGTGGAACCAGAGGAACTCTAGAATAGCAAAAGCAATCCTGGGTAACAAAGGAAAGGCAGGAGGTATCACAATCCCTGACCTGAAATTATACTACAAAGCTACTATGATTAAATCATCATGGTACAGGTAAAATACAGATCTGAGGATCAATAGAACATATTAGAAGATGTACACACAACTACATACACACTTAGCCACCTTATCTTTGACAAAGGAATCAAACATGTTCACTGAAAGAAAGCCTCTTAATAAATGGTGCTGGAAAAACTGGCTTTCCATTTGCCAAAGGATTAAACTATACCCATGCCTAGCATCATGCACAAACAGACAGTCAAAATAGATCAATGATTTAAATATTAAAACTGAAACACTAAATCTTCTGGAGAAGAAAGCAGGTAGAAATCCTAAGGATATAAGTGTAGGTAGTTCACAAAGAAAAATAAAACTGCATGAGAAATACATCCAAGAATCAAGATTTGGGATCTCATATTGTTTAAAAGTTTCTGTATGTCAAAAGAAAGCAACAGAGTAAAAATAAAATCCACAAATGGGGAAAAATTATATCCTACTGCCTTCAGACGCAGGACTGCTATATAGAACATGTAAAGAATTTTTTAACAACCAAACCACCAAAATTCAAAGACCCAATCAAAAAAATGGACATCTGAGATAAATTTATACTTCACAAATTCAAAGATACAAATGGCAAAAATATATGATAAAATGTTCAATATCATTAGTCATTCAAGAGATGCAAATTAAAACAATGCTGAGATACTATCTTATGCCAGAAAGAAGGACTATAATCAACAATTCTCATTGATATTTGTTTCTCAATAAAATTGTGGGAAAAAATCAAGTCCACCAATACCAAATTCTGAAGAGGCTGTGGGGAAAACGAACCCTTCTCCACTGTTGGTGGGAGTGCAGTCTGGTACAATCATTATGGAAATCAATATGGAGCTTTCTCAAAAACTAGGACTGGAGGACCTTTTCAAGCCAGTTATTCTGTGCTATTTTTCCAAAAGAACTGAAATCATCACAACACAGTGATATATGTGTGCCCATGTTTATAGCAGCATAATTTTTCATAGCTAAATCTTGGAAACAACCCATCAACTAAAGCACAGGTAAAGACGTTATGGTATTTTTATGAAATGGAATACTCCTCAGACATAAAAAAGGATAAATAGGAGGCTTTTGAAAAATGGATAAGAAATTGTGGTACTTTTATACAATGCAGTACTACTCAGATATAAAGTAGGATAAGTTGGAGACATCTGTAGATAAACAGGTGTAACTAGAGGCATATGGGTAAGTGAAATAAATCAGATCTACATGTACAAACATGGTATTTTATCACTGTTGTGAAAACCTAAAAAAGTAAATAAAATTAGAAAGGTGCAATAGATACTATGAAAGGGAAAGAATTTGTTCAAAGGGAAGAAAAATCTGAGGTGAGGAAAAGGATAAAGGAAAGAAAAAATATATATTTAGGTATATATGCAGGGTGGGTTGAACAACTGTACTGTAGATTTATGCTCTTCTTTTGAAAGTAGCAGTTAATGTTTCTTTATTTTTACTTTTTATTCCTATTTTATTCTTTTGTTTTGTTTTTCTTTAAACCAATCTTGCACATTTACATCTGATAAACTAAACTACCAATCTGAAGATAACATCATGCAGTAGATAAATCGTTGTTGAATTCCTACTACTTTTATTAGTGAAATTTTGTATCATTTATAATGCTTTTTTATTCTATTACCATTTTATATTCTTTAGATATAAAAAATAAAGATATAAAAATAACATAACATCTTCAGGACTTTGGGTAAACATTAATTTCTGAAATGGGACACAGAAAACCCCAATAAAGAATAAATTTATGAGGCAGTCTTCATTAAAATCAGGAACCTTAATTAATCAGATACAAGATTAAAATAGTGCAAAACACACAATAGGAAATGATATTGGAGATAGATAGATAGATAGATAGATAGATAGATAGATAGATAGATAGATAGATAGATAGATGATAGATAGGTAGATAGATATAGATATAGATATAGATA
>NW_004524614.1:12754176-12786675 GCF_000260255.1 Octodon degus
TATAGATATAGATATAGATAGATATAGATATATCTTGCAAAAGGTTCACATCCAGAATACATAAAAAGATCTCCAGCAAAAGAATAAACTGAATTTCAAAAATAGGCAAAGATGTTGGTCAGTCACTGGATAGACCAGATCAAATATCTGTGGCTCTCAGGGATATGTAAATTAAAATCTCAAAGTTATACCAATACACAACCAGAATAGCTAACATTTAAAGGACTTCTAGTATCATATTTGAAGGAACCTATAGAACAATAGATACTTTCATATATTGCTTTTGGGTCAGTAGGTACTTTGAAAAACACTTTGGCAATATCTGATAAAGCCAAACATGAATATCACTTACAATCCAGCAGTTCCATTCTTAGCATTTATCCAAAAAAATGAGAGGCTGTGGCTACAATAATAGTATATGTAATGATGTTTGTAGCAGTGAAAATATTATCACCTCAGGCCAGTGCTCCTTTATGTGGAATATAACCAAATCTAAAGTTCACAGTTATTCCCACTGGGAAGATTTTCTTTCTTCTTTGTTTTTGAGGACTACCTAAGTTACTTTTCTCATTGCTGAGGCAAAATACCTGACACCTATAGTTACAGTAGTACAGGTTTATTTGGGCTTACAGTTTGTAGAGATTTCAGCTGATAAATTGGCTGGCTCCAAGGCTGGATGGCATGGCAGAAGGGCACTGGAGAACAGGTAGTAGCAGAGAAGTATAAGCAGAAGGAACAGCAGCTAGAAAAGTATCAAGCAAACGTAGCAGCCCTCTTTCTGTCCCTTATATTTCATCCAGGATTCCTTTCCATGAATCCCAGCATCACATCCTTAATCCTAGTATCACATATCCTAGATCCAACTAAATCCAAAAATTCCCACCTATGACTGCATAAGGCCTTGTGAGGACATTTAGATACAAGTCATAACAAGACCATTCCAGAAAGGGACTGTAATGCAGATCCCATCTATTTTTGGTTTTTATTTCATCCACAAGCCAAGCTTGGTTGTTTCTCTTGTCTTCTATTTATTCTATGGAATATATAATTTGGTAGTAATTCAATCTGAGAGAGATGAATTTGTGTAACTACAGTGAGTGACATGGATGTTTAGGATACAAGCTCGTGTAACTGATCCATACCTCTTTTTTCTTTTCAGGTAAACCAAGATGTACCTTTTCCATAATGCGACAAACTTCTGGTCAGCCCACTCATTTTTTGGCTTATAATCTAAGATCTTTATGACCTTGATAAACTGTGACAGGTTCGAAATGAGTATTTTCTTAGGCATTGTGATTCATGATCAAGGAAATAAATCTCTATATAGGTCCAGTTAGACATCAGAGGACTTTTCTATGGTGGCTTATGATAACTGCAGTGAACTTCATGGGCATGGCCTTACTTCAAAATCCCATAGCACCTATATAGCAATGGTCCCAATAAAATTTTCCATGAACTCCACAATAAATCTTTCCCCACCATTGACAATCTCCCATTTCATAGGTTCTATTGGATAATGTGACACATATTACACCATGTGGCCCTTTTGCATCTTTGAATCCCAATCAAAGCAAAAGCCCCTAATATAAGAATTTTAGAAGTATTTCATGCCGTACCATATACTGTCCTAAAAAACTTGATCAATACTTTGAAATATTTTTCTTATTATAGATAAAACAAAATACAGTACTTTGACTTTGGATCTCTACAAACTTTGCTAAAATTTTATGCTCCCAAAATATTTTAGGATTTATTATTCACCCTTCCCACCACAGAACATATATAGCATTTAATGGTTTTAGGCTATCTCTCACCTATTCTGCCTGATTGACATGACTTCATCAATTTAATGAATCAATGTAAGTAGTTTCTGAAGAAGTCATTCTAACCTATGCAATTCACTAATTCACATATTGAAGTAACATATTCACTACATCACTGGCATCTTACCAAGCACCACTATTATTACTGTACTCTAGCAATGATACCATCTAGAATGACATCTGTCATCAGGGCTACTAACCTGTTGAACGTAAATTTCTCCAAGATTCATCTGGTTTCTTTAGAAACTAGACTTGCTGAACTAAATGGAAATATGATAGCATTCTTGCTTTCTTTATAATTTAATGGGAATACTAATCTCTCTCCACGATCCACCCTGCAGCACAATGTTCATTTTTATTAGGAGCAGTATTAGAGATTTCCATTTTTATTTAATTAAAATGACATCTTCCACTAACAGGGTAAAGAACTACCCAATATTGAAGTAATTCCATCTGCCAAATACATCAGTTCTAATTGTATATCTGAGGATTAGGAAAATTGCAGCTACTGGGTTTATGGACCTAGCAGCCACATTATCAGACAGGATTCTATCTTTCTCATAGCCAGCATGTGCCTCCACTCTTAACTATGAGCCGTGATGACACGTCGTGTCTCTGGCTATCAGAGTCAATTTGTACTATTTGTAAGAAATCTTTGAAATATCTGGGCAATGTGTTTTTTTCCAGGACACAATCACCAAATAAATGTCAATCAGTGGCTTTGGAGATGAACTTTAGGAGCCCTTAAATCTTTTCCCTGATAAAGTAGGATAATGTCCTTCATTCTGGAAACTTGGTCACCACTTAAGTCAATGGGTTCAAGAACCGCACATCAGTTTGTGTTCAAAGCCAAGTTAGAAATCATGTTTAATTTGCAGGATATCACTTCCATCAGTCTTTCACTATTCCATTATTTTGTCTTCTGGTTGTAGAGGTGATACAAATTTATAAAAGGCTAACAATCTCTTGCCTATAAGGACACCATATTCTTTTAATTATAATCACAATTCCCTGAAGTTATTACTGCCAAGAGAGCTTCTTGAAACTTGCCACTAAGTGCAGAAATGACTATCTGGCTCTTTGTGTCCTCTGTTCTTTCAGGGTCATATCCATGGATGATGGGAAGCCAGTTCTGTTACCATATACTTCTCTCTCCTGCTTACCTGTTAGAAAGAACCACTTTTGACCTTTAGAGATGCTACTGGTGAGCCCTTTCAGGCATTAGTGATGGCCTTGGGGAATGTTCTTCCAACCTCACATATGCTCCATATCAATATTCCAGCATACTGAGTTCATTGAACATTTTGACCTCTTTTGCTGCAATCATGCCTGGTAGTCAGACAATTCATCTTCACTGTCAAAGGCCACCACTCTTGCTAGGCTTCTTAGGTCTACCCTAGCATTGATTCTTTCCCATCCTCTGGGATCTCTGCTGAGTGTTAAATCCTGCTTCAAAACAATGTCCCCAACTTAATGAACTTTTGCTTATCAAATCTTACTTTCTAGCCCCTTTCATGAGCATCTTCAAAATTCAGTCTCAAGGATACTCTCTGGAAAATAGTAGTACATGCAAGGTAATTCCTATAATTTCTTTGAAGTAAAGTATCTTTCCTCCCTTGTCTTGTCCAACACATCTCTAGTGGGCCACACTGGCCTTTTACCCTGGTTACATGCCTGTCACCAGAAGTAGCTGGGATGATACTTTAGAGGGACACCTATTTCATTGCTTGGGAGAGGGCTTTGCAATGTCTCTACATATTTTGAAAGTGTGAGTTCTTAGGACAGTGGCTTCCTCTGTATCACAGTAAGACACACGAGAACCTACAGAGACATAATCCTTAGTGATATTCACCTGGCTGTCTCCAATCCATATCTCAGTGTCTGAAGATTTTCAACTAAAGCCCTGACGTTCATGTACCAGACCTACCCAGGATGAGCAATTTAAATATCTGAAGCTCTACAGTTCTCATTTAGTCTTGTGCTCGCTACTCAACTGTGACTTTTCTTCTATGGCAGGACAAGTCTTGGCAGCTTATAGAGATCCTCAGGTATTTACATATCCTTTAATTTTCATAAGCCACATAGAGTGCCTAATTATTCCTGTGAAAACCGTCAGTAAATCCTAGAAATAACTCAGTTTAGGGAAAGGACTGTGTTGGTGTGACTGTTCTGTTGAGTCTTCTTTCCCCAGTGCCTTTCAAATGCTGGAATCATTGTGACTGGAGGGCTGTTTCCTTTGATCTAGATGTGTAACGGAAAATGGCTCCCTAGCCAATATACTTCAGCCTTTTAGTTGCCCAGGTTATAGTTCCTGTTACAGTTCTGGTTGCTTGTTTCCTAGCAACAGCTGGCTACTGCAATGCATATTGTAAGAACCAATTAAAGACATCCAAGCACTATACCTCTCTGTACCTCTCCTTTCAATCCCATAAAATCTTCCCTCCCTGGGCCTTGGGGTCTAACTTTTTATAAGGATTGACCCCTGATCAGTAACCATCCAGTATAAAATAAGTCTGCTTTCAATTCCTGGGTGTCATTTCAGAGTTTCTCTTTGCTGTAACAGATGATAATTCTCAGATTATCACAAGTTTTAGCAGCTGGGACATTACTTTGTGTCAGAAATTATCTGTTAGCCATGTATCTCTCAGAGGTTTTGTAAGCTAAATGGCATGCACCCTGATCATCTAACTCCATCATATCAATTTTTTCTGGCACCTGTTTGTCAGGTAGGGTCCTTGGGAAAGTAGACATATGGAAGAATTAAAACTAAGATATGTATTAAAAAATATCTGCAAGAGGAAACAGGAGTAAGTGGGAGAACTTCAAACCACAATGCATTTCTGACCTTCATGATGGCAGAGGAACAGGATGTGTATCTGAGTAGAAGACTATCACATTGTAGTGCATCTCTTAGCCAGATATCTAGGACTGTCCACTAGAAGGTTCCTCTGTTGAGCAGGAGTGGGCTGATCTAGGGCACCAACCATGTGTGCTGATTAGCTGGGAACAACTTATAGAGAGGTTTGTATTGGTGTGAATACTCTGATCCATCCTAAAAGTGCATCACTGCAGGATGTTTTATAACTCCATACCTCATAACAGCTGCCCTTGGTAAGGATTTGAATGCATTTGAGGCCTTAGAATGCTCCATATTTTGACCTAGGAAGTGGTCACATAAGGGTGAGCACTTTGTAATGATTAATCTGGCCACACATATGGAATTTAAATACATTTTGGTCCATTGCCATGCCATCCTGAATGAGTTCAATCTTGCCTAAAAATATGTGTATATGCCTTTTGTGCAAATATACATTAAGTAATTTTTTATGTAGTTAGTATAGGGTCTACAGAGTCTCACTACACAGATCAGACTCATAGTGATCCTCCTGTTTTCAGCCTCCCAAGCACTGGGATTACAGGCATGGGCCACCACACCCCATCCAGTCACTTCTCAGCGTGCTTTGGGGGCGAGGCCGGCATGGCAGGCTTGGGATTAAATCCCAGTCACTGCTTCTGCCTAAGCAAGGTGCCTTAGTCCCTTGAGCTATCTGGCAAGCCCAAGTAAATTTCCTTTAAAGATGTCAAGTAAAACTTTAAAACCACCATTCAAAATAGTTCTATCTAAATATGCGAAGAATAGTTCTACCCTTGGAATAAAATACAGAGTAAATTATAATTTCACTTTTATTTGTATTATTTTGAAAATTGTATTATTCACCCTCCTCATTCTATACAATCTCAGTATGATAAAGTCATAATTATTTCTACAAACCACCTACTAAATGAAGACAAAGACTTTCTTTTTAGATAAAAATGTTCTTAGAATTTATAAATATATATAAATGTATATATACATATTTATATAATATAATTCTTATTTTATTAATATACATCTTATATTCTTATATATATATAGCTTAGACTGGCCTTGAACTCACAGAAATACTCCTGCCTCAGCCTCCCAAATGCTGGGATTATAGATGTACATCACCATGCTGAGCTCTGAAAGTTTCTAAACTTCTTAAATACATGATTTTTTCATGCGTGATGTTAAAGTACCACATTTAATACTTTCTTTTGGAGTTTTTGTCCAGACCTGAAGTCTGACTGCAGCTGACATGGAAAGAGAATAGCTGAGATTTAAAGCCCTGCTGTGCATAATCTGCAGCTGTTGAGGGCTTTATATAGAAATTGGATCCATAGACTGAGTTTTGGTCAAGATACATTCCCAGTCCTGTTGGTAGAGTCCTATTATCTGTCTGCACTGACAGCAACAACCCAGAGTCTTATCTCAAAGAGAAAAATCACTGTAATATGTGGAAACATAAATAGCATAGTGTGAAATTCAGTATCAGTTAGAAAGCAGTTACTATATCTGGAGGCAGCCTTCTTTAGTGTTGCCAGTTTCTCCTTAGGATCTCTGCTGTACGTCTCCAAAGAACTTCTATTGGCCTGCTCATGGCTCTCCTCTCCAAAAGCAAGATCGAGATGTAGTAACAAAAATGAGAGCATTTCCCCCTTCAAAAAATGGGGAACAAGGAAGTACATTTGGAATTTTCCAATGATGAAATCTTGTATGAATGACTTAGAAAAATAAAATGCAGAAAACCAAGGTTGAGATAGAATAGTTATTTTTTTATTACTAGTGAATATTCTATCATTTTCTTTTTCAAATTTCACAAATGCCTTTTAATTATTGAGTATTTCATTAATAAATACAAGTATAAAAAGAACTAACTTTGTTCTGTCTTCAAAAATAATCTCAGAGTCTCATAAAATGAAATTATAAAGATTTCTCTTGTAAAATTTGTTTTGATATAATTATTTTTTAAAAATGCAACTAAAAAGTTGTAGCTATTTAATAGTTATGATGAAAAAGCAACACAAGGTTTTTAGATGCTATATTTTCTAGCAAAATCACATTACTTAAGATTAATGTGACAGAAAACATGCCCTATTTTGGTCCTTCTTTTAAAGAGAAGTTTAAGAGCTGGCCACTGCACGTTTGCAGGATAGATGCCAGGCGTGTGCTCCTTGGCATTCATCAAATGAAGCTGACCCTAATGATCTGACCCAATAGAAAACCTGGTACAAAGGACTGTCCTTCACTTCACGAGGGAGGAAAAATTTAAATTAAGATTTGTCATGTGCTAGAAGACATTTCACACTTCAGTGAAAACAAACTTCAAGCTAAATAGATTGGAGTTGGAGCTCTTTTTTTTTTTTAATCAAATTGACTGTAAATATCCAGTCAGTAGTTTGAACTCACAACAGATGAGGATAGATTTAGCACCTGACTTCAACAGATAGCAATCTCAAGGCATAAAGGAATCTGTGTAGAAAAGGAAATAGTAAATCTGAATACATTTTGATTTTTCTAAAGGCAGTCTGTTGCTTAAATATGAATTCTCGGAATGTAAAATGTAACAATAAGGAAGTCTATCTTGACTGAGCAATGAATTTAGAAACAGGAAAAAATACATTTGAAATAGGGCTTGGAAAGCTATGGAGTATTTTCTAGAATAAGAATGTAGGATTTTAAAAAATACCTAGGGCTTTGGCCTGGAGCTATGTCTATATAACAGGACTGATTCAATTATTCTGTAGCCATTTCCCTTTTTTTGTTTAAAATAATCCAGTAGCTGCAAAATCAATCTGAGGCCTTCATGGTTTATGTGATCCAATTTTCAAGACAAAAAAAAAAAAAAAAACAAGCTGCACTTGCTGATAAGCCATTTCTGTAATAAAAATTCTATAATTAAGGTGAAAGGGAAGTATTTGTTGTTGCTCATGTTTAATCTAAACCCCTTTCCTATCAAATTTACCTAGAACATTACAGACCAATTTAATAGGCATCCGACACCAACTTCTGTTTTAAAGCATATGCTAAAGAAACTGTCACTTTAGATGTCAGTTGGAAACCTATTACCTGAAATCGGTCTTCTATTCTCCATGAGTCCTTGCAATAATATATATATATATATATATATATATATATATATATATGTCAAATAAGTTGCACTTCCTCCTTTCAAATGAATATACTCATTTCATAGAACCCATGAATATGAAGGAAGAAAGAGTGCATGTGATATGAAACCGACCAAAGATGACAGACTTTCTTCAAAACAGAGTAGATAATTCTACCTCTCTCATAAACATGGCACTTCATCTTTTCCAATTGGAAACAGATAAGTTTAAGACAATCTTTTCTAGTAATGATGAAAAATACAAATATTTTAGCTGAAAGCATTAACTGTTTCAGAGTAAAATGGAGTTTTACCTCTAGTCTTTCCACCATGTAGAGCAGATGTTGACTGTACAAAACATCAGCTACCTCAAGTTTTTCAACACAGTTAAGATATTAGTATGAGTCCCTCACCAAATACTGCATTGGTTTTAGGAATTACTAAGCACACGCACTGTTTTATTTCTTGGACTCATTACATGGGTTGCTGCCCACAGTCTGGTGAGGCAGTCACCTCTTCTCCACTGTTGCTGCTGTTCTATAAAGGTGAACTCTGCCTCTCTGTCATCCAGCAGGCATGGCCATCACCTCCACCCCTGAAGACCTGACAGAGCCCTGCCACTGAAGATACTGTGTTCTGCACAGAAACAGAAAGAACACCCTTCTCCAAAACTCTGCATCATCGTGTCCTGGGTCTTAATGCAGCACTGTGTGCCATGAGTCACCAGAGCTTGCATATCTTGCTGTTCTTTTAGTTCTACACAGAAACAGTCCTCACCATCTCCATGTTCAACTCTCAAATCTCACCCTTAAAATGCAGCAATAGTATCTCAGACAAAACGAAACAAACCATAATAGACTTGACAATCTCTGAGGAGTAAGGGACTGCTGGACTGGCAGCCCCAAGCACTTGCTCTATTGCTACTTATGCTGAGGGTCTTATGAAGAAATGACATCAAAATGGTCATTCCCACTAGGTATGAGCCTTAGCAACTCACTATGTATAGCAAGGAACATGTTAACTGTTTGCTTCCAGCAGCTTCTATGAGCCTTTGCTCCAGAATAAAGGCTTATTCATGTTAGCACATGCTTGAAATACAGTGTTTACATTCCTTATACATAACACATCTTAATTCCCCTTTCGTCCCTTTCTCTCCCTTGCTTCCCACCTCTAGTTCTTGATTTTCTTCCCATTTGAGAAAGATCCATATTCATAATACCTATTATCTCTCATTTATTTTACTATTTATAGTTTATTCTCACATAATAGAATGATATGATATTTAACCTGTCTGTTTTATTTCATGAATATTATGATTTTAAGGAGCATTTTCTTACAAATGACTCAATTTTATGGCAGAGTAGTACTCCACTGTGTGTAAATGCCACAATTTCTTTATTAATTTATATGTTGATGGACAAATAGGATGCTTCCAAGACTTGGTTATTATAAATTATGATTTTATAAAAATGAATATGCATATTGGTTAACGGAGCTGTTCAATGGGAAGATAACAATTACAACTATATATGCACCAAGTTATGATGCATGCAAGTTCATAACTGTGAGAAATGCTTTCACTTGTTCACAACCAAGGAATGTACTCAGATGTGGCCAGAAGAGCAGAAAAAGTGAGTCTGTTTTATTCAGTCTTGCAAAGCTCTACTCAATAGACAGGCACATTCAGAGTCATCACAATGAGCAAGTTATCCTCCAGCATGCAAGTCCCTTGCCCCATTTCCTCACTGCCTGAGAGTACTATGGGAGGCACAGTTTCTGCCAGATACCACCTATGCTTCATTACTTCTTTATGAGATATTTCCTCTCTATCCCTCTCAATTTGAGTTTGATTTTCTTCATAATATTTTCTGATTTTTACTCCGAGACTTTCTGAGAAGCAGATGTTCCTGTGTAGAGATTTCATGTGATCTTGAAATTACTATATTTCTACTCAGAATTAGCTGGAAAATATGCTTTTCTTTTCCCTTCCCAACTCATGCTTGCATTCTATTGAGGCTCTCTTACTTACTATTTTTAACTCTTTTTCAAGGTCCCACCTGCCTAGAGGTCCTCTTAATGCATTAACTTTGTCAGGTTGACAGGCAAGTCCAATGCCAGTAATTTTCCACTCAGAGTTAACTATTTCATCTTGAAAATGAACCACTTTGTTTCTTTTTCTTACAGACTCTAATGGAAATAAAAGATCAGTTAAATGTCAATATAATCATACTGGGTTATACCCCACTACAACAAATACACAAACTAAAGAGTACCCCCACTATCATAAATAGCTCAATGAAACAGAAAATTAATAAAGAAATATCAGAGTTGAAACAAAAACTTGAATGAAAATTTAGTAGATATATACAGTATTCCACATAGCTTTAGCATCAGAATGCAAAATCTTTTTAGCCTCACAAAGTACTTTCACAAAATGCATTACATACTAGTGAATAAAGAATGCGTAAGCAAATGCAAAACAATTTAAATTTCACCATGCATATTATCAGAACACAGTGCAATGACATGAGAACTCAAAGAGCCAATACAAAAATGAGCGTCTGAGACATACTTCTCAGAGGAAGAAATGCACATGGCACATAAATACATGAAAAAAATGTTCCATAACACTGGTCATCTAAGAAATACACATTAAAACAACACTTAGCTACCATCTCACCCCAGAAATAATGGCTGTCATAAAGATGGGCTGGCAAAATAGTTCAGCAGATTAAAGGGCCGGCAAGGAGGTGAAGGGGCCAGGTCTTCCATCCCTGGGCATGCTGTGTCAGCCATGCTCCCAGGGAGCGCTGAGATGGCAATGAGATTGAGCATGGTGGCACGTGCCTGTAATCCCAGCTCTGGCAAAGCTGAGAACAGGCAGATCACTACAAATCCAATCTAGTAGTGAGACCCTAAATACCCTGTACACCCTTCCCTAACATATAAATAAATAAATAAATAACATAAATGTTTTAAAAAATAAAGGACAAGAAAAAAATAAATATTATTGAAAGCAAGTGCTAATATTTAATTATTTGACCAATCTTCATGCCTATATCTGTTAATATAAACCACAGTTTTGATGATAACAATAAGTTATATAAAAACCATTGTTAGTTTTCTATTCTTGTTTAGAAATTCTGTACCACATGCATCATTGTATGTCACTCTGTTTCTATCTTTGTGGGGTTTTTTGTTTGTCTGTTTGTATTCTTTCTTTGTTTGTTTGGTTTTTGTTTTTTGTTTTTTGGCAGAACTGGGGATTGAACTCAGACCCTTGTGCTTACCAGGGAAGCACTTATTCTACTGATCCATTTCTCCAGCCCCTAGACTCATAGTGATCCTCCTGTTTATAGCCTTTCAAGAGCTAGGATTATAGGTGCACACTACTACACCCAGTCTCAATTGCCATCTCAGCGTGCCCTGGGGGGCAGGACCTGCATGGCAGCCCAGGTGCATTCTTTAAAGTAAAGAAAATAAAAAGACTAGAAATCAATAGGAAACAGAAGCTATACAAAATATAGAAATTAAATAATATATTCTTGCACACTTTTGGTTGGGTCTTTTATTTTATGGGGTCTAATTGTTTTTGTTCTTTATATATCCTAGCTATTAGTCCTCTGTCTAAGGAATAGCTGTGATAACATTTTTCCATTCTGTAGATTGTCTCTTTCCTCAGTTGGTATTTCCTTTGCTGTGCAAAAGCTTTTAAATCTGATATATGGCCCCATTTTTTTGATTCTCAGTATTATTGCCTGTGCCACCAGGGTTCAGTTCAGAAAGTCTTTTCCTACACCTAAAGTTTCTAGAGTTTTACCCATTTATCTTCCAGCAGGCTAATTGTTTCTGCTATAACATTTAGATGTTTGATCCATTTTTATTTTATTTTCGTGTGTGATGAGATATAGATGTTTAGATTCAACCTTCCACATGGGGACATCCAGCTGGTCCCGCAACATTTACAGAATAGGCTGCCCTCCCACCAGCGCATGTTTTTATTTCCTTTGTCAAAGGTCAAATAGCTGTGTGTCTGGGGGGGGGGGTTGCTTTTGCATCCTCTGTTGTCTCTCATGGATCCTTATGTCTGTTTTTGTGCACTACAATTCTGCTTTTATCACAGTATCTTTTTATTTATTTATTTATTTGGTGGAACCGGAGATTGAACTCAGGCCCTTGTGCTTGCAGGGAAGCGCTTATTCTACTGAGCCATCTCCCCGGCCCCACATCTTTTTAATATAATTTGAAGTCTGGGATTCTTATACCTCCCATTTTGCTCTTGTTTCCCAGGATTGTTTTTGCTATTCTAGGTTTCTTCTGGTTGTATATAAATTTGAGGATTGTTTTCTCCAGTTCTGTGAAGAATGCTGTTGGTATTTTAATTAATTTGATTGTGTTAAATTAGTGTAGCGATTTTGAACAAATGATCATTTTGACTGTAGTGGTTCCTCCTATCCAGGAACAGCGGACATCTTTTCATTTTATGTCTTCTTCAGTTACCTTTCTAGAGTATTGTAGTTTTTATTTTAGAAGTCTTTATCTTGATTAGTTTGGTTAATTATTAGGTATTTAATTTTTCTGTGTGGTAATTTTAAAAATGTCCTTCTCAGTGGATTCATTATTAGTATATACAAATGCTATTGATTTTTGTATAGTGATTCTGTACTTTGCTGTCTGGTAATACTTGTATTACTGGTTGACAATTAGTCTCAAGCCAGAAGGGTGATGGCTGGTCACTATTCATAACCTGGTCCTCAGATTGAAGGTAGTCTTCATACCCCCAGTGTATAATATGTTTTTACTTGTTGATGGTTTCAACAACTCTCTTCTCAGGAGCACACTGCCTGGCCTCCAACATTTTCATTTCAAATTTCAGTAGAAACTTCACACTTCTTACACTAGGCATGCCTGAAAAGCCAGCATTATAGAAAAATTCCAAAGTACAAAAATAGTCTGGCTTTTGGAGACCATGTGTGGAGCAGCCCCTGAGTGTTTGGATGGATGAACACAATGAAATGAATCCCAGGGATCTAATTTCTTACATAGCTCTTCTGCAGCAGACGTGTAACATGAATGACCTCTAGACCAATTCCCAAGGGATTCCTTATTCTCATCTGAAACTTTCTGTGCATAAGTTTTGCTGTCTATATTCTTATCAGCATTTGCATCTCCTAAGTTACAGTCAGAATTTCCCAGTAAGCTGTTTTCTAGGCTCTCTTCAGGTAGATTCTCCAAACTTTCCTAAATTTTTCCCCAATCTAGAGCTAAAAGTTTCTAATACAATTATAGTAACAGATACTGGTACCCTACCTCTGGTATCAAAAAGTTGGAATTTGTAAGAGGAAGAATCAAAGGTGCAGCATGAGTTTGGAACTTTGTGGAGCCTGGAAGCTCTGTGGAGGGTTTTTACCATAAATATATGTTGAAAAGCTGAAGAAACTTCAGCTTTTCAACAGTCTTTTCAGTCTGAAGAAACTATCAGATTGTGGAGTCTGATATCCACAGGTGATAAGAGAAGCAAAAGAAACACATGCTGAACAGAAATAAAGATTTTTTTTTAAGGTTTAAAATGTACTTTAATAAGTTGATGCTTTATTACTGCTCTATTTCTCATAAAAACTCCAAATTTAAGGTATCAGGGATAAATCAAATGGTACACCAATAAAAAATGCACAGGAGACTACCTAAGATAGGCAAGGCTAAGAGCTACTGTCAGACCTTCAGCACACAGCAATGCTATCACCAAGATTATACTAGGCTATCAAGAAAAGCTGTGAACAGCAACATCATAAACACAAAAATGTCATTTCTGGGATGTCCTTATCCAAGGAAAAAAATGTTAGTTTTTTTAAATGCCAGCCCACTTCCTCTTCTTTCCCATTCATTCATTCCATTGAGGCTGTGAGCCTATTAGATTGTGTCACCAGAACAAGGGTGGATTTTTCCCACTCAGTTTGCTGGCTTGCATTGATTCGTCACTGAAGGTACTTCACAGACACACCCAAAATATACTTTAGCAATCTGTGGGGCATTTCTTAATTCAGTGTAGTTGACAGTTACAATTAAAGGTCACAGTGTCCAATACAGTAAGTGACCAATCACTCTTGGCTACTATGACCAATTCCATAAACCTATAAAGAGGCAACCCTGGGGCTGCCATATAAATGTTAGCATATTCTTTAGAGAATCAGTTCCCTAAAGGTTAGTTACCTTTAAGTGAAAGTTTGCACCAACACTAAATACTGCTATCTGCAAAGAAGAAAAGATAGCTGCTGTAGGCATGGCAGCATGTTGCCTTAGGGCTGGAACTCTGATTGAAAAAGAATGAAGAAGCCTGACGTGGCCTTCAGCTGAAATAGCTAATATGGAAGAAATGAAAGATATTGATCAAGGCTCTTTTCCAAACAGTATTTTTATAGTTTGACTTAAAACAAAACCAAGAAAAAGAAATCTAGTTACATTTGGAAGGTATAAGCAAATCTGACTCAAAATGAAGCATGACAATGCAGTCACCTTCAGTACGAGGTGACTAGGGAGGGTGAAGTCACCTGGCCATGTGATGGCAGCTGGCTCTGCGATGGCATTCCCAGAAGGAGAAAGCAAGTCACCAATCCCACAAGAACTCTCAGCAAGACATCTCATTGGCTTCATTGGGTCCGCTTCATTCCCCAAAGGTGATCCAGGAGGAATGAGCAGGGAGGCAGAATCAATACAGACACCAGGCCTACAGTTTCACTGAGTGTCCTGAGACAGCATCCTGGTGATATGCCGTCCTGTATTCCTAAGGCACTACACGCATTTTGCAGGTGCTGCCAGCGCCCAGGAACACCAGGGTGTGCTGAGCCACTTGTAAGCTCAACTAACGTAACACACGGACACCACAGCCACTGTGAAACTTATGAATAACCTGTGTGGGTGGAAAGTGGATGCAGGAGTTCCACAAAAGTCTTTCAGAGGCAGTTACTGACTGACTAAAAAAGATCCAAATTAAAGCCAAAAGGCACTATTTCAATTTTGAAGATTGTAATATATGACTAAAAAACTAACAATAAAAAATAATAATGGAAACAGATACATTAGAATAATATTTTGAAAATTATAAATGAGAATTTTTCTTTTGTATTTTTCAGTTCACAATTTTTACTCGAGTTGGCCCAAGAAACCACATACATAGAAGACTAAGGTTTATTCCAGAAAGAATGAGTAAGAAATGATTGAGGTTATACTTGGCCCTTGACACTCAAGATAATAACTTTAAAGACATAGAAATTTATTAATATTCTAAGTTACCTTTTGTCTTTGCTGGATGATTCTATTAACTTTCATCCTCCACCATATAGGGATAACGCTCCATTCATCTAGTTCATGCCCAGAAATGCAAGTCAACAGGCCATGCAGCTCTAAAGAAGGCTAATGGCATTATATAGCAGAAGTGACATGGCCAAGAGAGAGAAGAAACCAAAGAAAAAGAGGAGGAAGAGGAAGTCCATATCACTGTGTGACCTGATTTGTTCTTTTCTGGGATGTAACCTAGAGTGAGTGTATGTATTAGCTCTTCACTGCTCAAGCTAAGGGCAGATGAATTTTACAAAATTATAGTAGAAAACTACTAGCTGTCTATATTGTCTGGTTCACAATACTCAAATCAAATAGACTGTTTGACTAACTTGTGCCTGAGTTTTAGCTTCACTTGGTATTCATGGCTCCAAGTAGCACGGACACGGTGAAGGCACACCTGAGAACCTGGCAGGGACCATAGCAAAGATCAATGAGGCAAATTAGTATAGAGGATGGGGAGGATCTGACCCAGGTGGTGGCCAGCTGCCAGTTATCCTCAAGACTCTGAAGGCTTCCCTTTGCCCGCGGGAAAGGATCTAGGGGCTAAGTCACCTTCAGAGAAATGTATGCACTTAATAAGATAAGCGAAGAGAAATAGCAGCAGAATACAGCAATAAAAGCATGTGGGACAAGGGTTACTAATCAAGAAGCTAGGAAGTGAAAGTTTAAGAAACCAGCTTCCCAGGCTCCTGGAATGGCTGTTCCCAGCTTCCTGAACCTAGGAAACAAATATCTGCTCTGCTGGGAAATGGGCCTCCTGGTCTACCTGTTCTGCTAGGTCACAGTCTATCTAAAAATATTTTTTTTTAAAAAAATGGCTGTTGCTATGGCTGTGTAGCCATTGTTACTCTGCTATTCTTGCTCCACTGATCTCCAGCTCTCAACAGTCAGTCTAAGCCTATCGAAAAGCCCAGTTAAACAAACTTCAGTCACACTCTACTTTGGAGTTACTCAAGAAAGTTTCAACCAGATTCCTGAATTCCGGCTCGCTGTGTTCTTTTACTGGGTCACTACCATTTACCTAACAGACCCAGATTTTGCTCTCATCCTGAGATCATATAAGTTTCACCATTCATATTGCATAGCAGGTAGTTCAGTGATATGAAACTAGGTGCTAAGCAAAAGGCTGACACATGATTAGATAAACAATGTTTGCCTTTATCCTAAAGGACTGAGTCAAGAGCAATTTTTAAAATGCAAATCACATTATATTTTAACTAATGTATGAAAGTCTCTTCTCAATTATTTCAGTATTTTTGTTCTCAGGCAACCAGCAACAGAAGAACAAGATTAATTATGCAAAACAAAAAATAGAACTACATATACTCTGCACATTCCAACTAAAGTGAAAGTGAAATTTGCAATCATGCTCTCTAAATTAAATGAAAATTAGAAAAGAACTGATGAATACAAGTACTGGACATTTGTGCCTCAATAAGATAATTTCTGAATGAAGTGATTATGACAAAAATGAGAAACAATAAGGATTAATATTAATTTTCTCATATCTATCTATCTATCTCTCTATCCATCTATCTATCTATAACCTATGGATGCCATGTCAGTATCACTAACTCAAGCTGAGGCTCACCTGATCACATTAAAAACGTCCAAATGACCAAATGACTAAGTACTGAACACAAGATGTATGCTACCTGACTCATGGTGTCAATTATGAAGTGACATTTGATAATCTTGTCATTGGTTATGCACTGAGCCAATGCTCCTGTATCAAATGTCTGCTGCTGCACAGCTACTCTGAAACTTATGCTACTTAAAATAACAAACTTATAATGTTTCTGAGTACCAAGAATCCTGGTGGCTTATTCACATGGTTCTGGTTTAGCACCTCCCTGACATTACACTTAGCCTGGGCTGTATTCATGTGATTGTAAGGTCTCGAAGATCCTTTTTCCAAAATTGTACAGTCTCATAACCACTGGTAGGAGACCTCAGTTTCTTGTCATGTATGTCTTATCAAAGGATGGCCAGACAGGTATTCTGGACATATGTAATAATCATGGTGCCAGGTTGAATAAGAAATTCATAGTGGGTTGATTCAGCATGGTTCTGCATATGTCTGGGTGATTGTCTTGCTGAAGAGGGAAGACCACCATTGGAGTGGGTGGCACCAACCATTTGGTCTGTGGCCTCCATGTAATAAAAGAGAAAGTGGAAGAATCCTTGCTTCTGCTTCACTGAAGCAGAATCCTTGCTTCAGTCTTTGCCATCACCTTTGGATATCTGTCTCCAAGCTTCTAGTACAGATTCATCAGGCTCCCAACACAGATCCTTCAGCTGTGCAGTATAGACTTGCACAGGACTGTGAGGTAAGCTCCAAACCTTCACATTTTGCTGGATTCCTCAGGTGCTCCAGCTCTCAAACAGCCCTTCTGCATTTTTCCACACCTGATTCTGCACGTGATCATGTAAGCCTACCTTAAAAATCCTTTATGGTCATATTAAATTTGTCCTTCTAGAGATTTAAATGATATAACATGGCAGTTAGCTTCCCATGGAGGAAGGGCAGAGAGAGAGAGAGAGAGAGAGAGAGAGAGAGAGAGACAGAGAGACAGAGAGACAGAGAGACAGAGAGAGAGACAGAGAGAGACTCATTGATTATGCTCTGCTACTACATTAAAAGTGACACCCACCATTCTGCAGTATTCTACTGCCCATATATATCACCACCAAACCAAATTGAAGGGGTTACACAAAGTATAGATCCTGAAGAGTCTGATTTATTTGGGGATAATTTGGAGGCTGTCCACCATAAGTTCTTTTAAAGGAAAATTAAATTCCACAGAACTTCAATGTTGGTATAAATTATTTGTGCTATTTGAATTTGAAAAAAAAAGCCATGAACCTAAATATAAACTTCTTTCATATAAATAAGTTCTTCAAAACATACTGTAAATTTAAAGCTTTGTTTGCTATTTCAAGATAATTAGGCTTCATAAATTCCAAAACTTTGTCAATCCTGGGATGCAAATTTTAATAAGATGTCCCCTGATAACACTAAATTGTCTTGTTTGTTCAGTTGAAGATAAGTTTCACATTGCACTGTTATTGAAACCTGAATTAAATAGATATCTAATCCACTTACTGCTAGAATCAACAGAAAATTCTGCGCTTCTTTTTTACTGCCACACTTTTTGCTGATGAATGGTTGCAAGCTGGTCTGCACAAAAAGAATGGAATCTGCATAATGCATCTGTTCCCAGCGTGAACATGGTGCTGGCTGCCACAGCACAAATTCTTTGACTTTCAGCATGCCCACATTCTATAAGGCCCACAATGATTCATTTCTCCTATCCTCTTTCTAATTTGAACCACTGTACAATCTTTCTCTTCAGAATGCTGTAATATCATTTACCATTGCTTGGCTTCAGAGATCAGCACTAGAAAAACAAAGGAATTACTAAAAATATACAGGAATGCTAAATTTTAAGGTGACTCTCCAGATGATGTACAACATATGTATGGTAACTATTTATGATCACAGAAATTCAAAAGTGTCCACACTTGTGTTACCTTGATATAAATGTTTATTCCAAAATATAGCTGTTTCCTGAGGTCTCACTTTATGCAGAAATTCTCAGTGAAACAAAACAGGCTGTGTACACATATGAATACATCAACCATGTTATCCACAAAGAACACAAAAACATTGAGGGCAACTGCAGCTGTGTCCTAACCACTAATACATATCCCCATGATCTAGAGAAAGCTTCAGGGCTGGCTAAATAGCTCAGCAGATTAAAGCACCTGCAAGCAGGTGCAGGGACCCAGGGTTTGATCCCTGAGCCTGCTGTGCTGGCCCTGCCCCTGGAGAGCACTGAGATGGCAATTGAAACTGGGTGTGGTAGTGCATGCCTGTAATCCCAGCACTTGGGAGGCTGTAAACAGACGGATCACTATGAGTCTGCCTGTAGACCCTTCCCTAAAAAAATACAAAAAAAAAAAGCTTCTCTAGATCTAGCAGCCTTCTTTTCTGACTCCCATGTATTATGCCTGCTGTCTACACTGAGACATCCAGTACTACTAAGATGCCAAGACACCATTTCAAAGGCATAACCAAAAAAGCAGAAGGACAGGAGTCATTGGGAGGCCACTGACATCATAAAGTTGGCTTGGCAATGGAAATTAATATCCATATGTTTGAGGAGATTTTTGAACCATTTGGCATGTCTAGCAGCCAGGAAATTTTCTCTGGGAATTCCCCAGGTTTGACACTGAGAAAGGCTTTCAAAGGCAATGGTGAGCCTCTGACCCAGACATCTGGACTGGCATACAGAGACTGTAATGTTTCCAATTGCTCCTCAGGACTCCTTGCCCATCTGAGTAGATAAAAGAATTTTGCAAAATTGCTCCCCACAATACAAAAGATCCCTTGTCTATGGTCCCACATAAATCCCAGAAAAGGAGGTCCTGGCATTGGCTTCTCTAGCTCTGTCTGCTGGAATTATGGCAGCTGACACTGGTGCCAGCACTGGAGAGGCATAGAGCATGGGATCTTGCTGCTTGTGCTCTCTCTTGGCCTGCTGTTAGGAAATGAGTGACTACTTCCTCATTGAAAAGGACAGGCAACTCAAATCTCTTTCACACACAGATGAGCCTGCACCCACTTCAGGATGATGTCACAGCACAAGTGCTGCTGCCTTTCTTCAAGGAGAAATCCCTTGTCTACTCTGCTCTTTCTAATCAGGATATTGCCTGGGGGTGCTTTGCACAAGGACTAGAGACAAAGCTCAGTGAAGCTGAGTATGTGTGTGATGATGTTGATTTGCTCCGGTGGACATTTTTTTCGAAATAAATTTTTAAAACTTTAAAGATTTTTAGGGAGAAAAATAATGAAGACAAAGAAATTGCTTTTTTAAGAAATCCCATGTGATAGGGTTCTCTGACATACTCTGGGTCCTGCTCATGGTGAGTAGTTCCCAGAAATCCATTTGATTGAGGGTCACACTCACTGTTGCTGAGCCACTGCAGGGAATCCAAACTAAAGAAGGATGAGGAAAACCTCAGCTAAGCCAGACTAGGGGTACCCACAGGAAAAGCTGATTTGCTAGCAGTAGGCTTGGGTCCCTGGGGCAACAATTCCATGCAGCTTAGTGACTGTCAGACTCACCTCTCATTGCTAATGCAAATGCATCCTACAGATGCCACTAAGGGGATCATTAAAGCAAGCTGTACTGTGTTGCTTTAGCCGTGTGCCACCCAGGCTGGGAGGAGCCACAAATGTTGAGAATCACAGAGGATCTGCAGCCAGAAAGTAATTTAAAACACTATAGCATTGGGTTGTCAAGGTAACTGGCTAGGCTGCTTCACTGGACTTCTATGGTCTGTGAACACAGGTCTGCTGGACAGGACTAAAGCACACCAAGGAGCATGTATAGAAATAGCCTGCAGCCTGGGGTGTGACCACTAGACTTCTATGCTCAGAAAATTTACATTCATGCTGGAATATTGCTGTTCGGCTGGATGATATGCTGAGACTCAGCAGTCCAACAGCCCTCCCTGCCTACTGTGAGATAAAGAAAGTTACCCAAAATCATTCCAGAAGAATCTTTTCCATCCTCGTTTCTTCCCAACATCTAAACAGGTTATAAAGCCCATAAAAGGCACCATTCTCTCCCTGAGAGCCCCAGCTCCAGTTTCCTTGCCAATTCTAGGATAGGACCCTGTGTTTGCAGCCAAGAGCTACATAACAAAGCACCACACACGGGGTGGTTTTAAACAATAGAAATTTGTTTTTCATAGTTCTCTGTGGTGAGCTATGCTCTTCATGAAGTCTCCAGGTAAGTATTTTCCTAAGGCAGTGTGTTCCTGGGTTTGTAACTGCATCCATTTTCTCACCACATTCTCGTCTCTGTCATGTACCTTTGTCCAGATATTCTTCCTATAAGAACACCAGTTGTACTGGATTCAGACCCATTTGATGACTTCATCTTAAAAGATTTACATGTGAAAATGTTATTTCCAAATAAGATCCCACTCTCAGGTTCTGGGACCTAAGTATTCAATGTATGCTTTTTGGGGGGTAAACAATTCATTTCATGACTCTTCATTTTGTAAAAAGACAGGTGCACACAGGCTTGTCCCAACCTACAGGAGGCGGGACAGGCTATAACTGAGCTCCCTAACAACAAACTTGCCTGAATACCAGGTAGAAAACCAAACCTCAGCCACATTGTTAAAATGGAACCAATGAGGAAATGAAGAACACACCTGTAGCCTTAGAAATCAAGTCCAGTTAATGACTGCAAGCCTAGCAACAGATTTCATCATTGCTCCTGTCCTTCTTCCTGCTACTTTATGGACATCTGTGGTACCAGAAGCTCATTGGCACAGTCAACTGGGAGAAGTTGCCCTTCCTGCTGCTTTCATAGAGAGCTATTTTCAGCTAAAGTCAAATGAAAGGAAGTAGATTCAAGTAAAGCTTGCTGCACTCCTCTTCTTAGTACAAAAGACACAATTCTTAGTCACAACACGCCAAGTCTAGACCCTGCAGGGGAAGACTCATATGTCAATCCCCACACCATCTCAGAACTGTAGAATCCTTTTCATTTATGTTGTCAATTTCCTGAAGAAAAAAATTTGCTCTTTGACTGTAGTGTTCTATAAGCTCATTTCTTGCAGCCCTTTTGAGCTACTATCTTCAAGCCACCTTATCGGTGCACAGGCACGTGCCTACTAATTTGTATTTATTTTTTTCCTCTTTATTCCTATATTTCACCAGTCAAATTTACAGATTCCATGTCAGAAGACCTAAGGTGTGCAGAGGGAGGATATTTTTCCTCCCTATGTAAAGACAGAGAATGGTATTCTGGCTTTTTGTTTAGAATTCCACTCCGAGATCTCTATGCCAGGCAACTATTTCTCACCCTGTGAGTCATTCAGCTTCAGCAGCCCAGGAGATAAAGCTCCTGGAATGATGTGCCTGCTTTTGCTCTCTTTCAACAAATGTCATTCCTGCAGAGTAAGCCAGAAGCTTTTGCATTGTCTTAATATCAGGAGCTTGCCAGAGCACTTTGGAGAAGTATTCTTGTGAAGTGAAGCGACAAGGTGGAGAGTTCCACTTTCAGAAGCATGAAAGACCTGGAGGCTGTGCCTCTTCCCTGGTGAGCTCTCTCCAAATAGCACAGGGGGAGCAAGCAACAAAGATTTTTGCCAAAAGCTAATCCCATGTTGTTTGGAACATCACCCTTAACAACTCGATTAAGGCTACTGATTCTGAAATAGCAATTTTCTTCCTGAAATTAGAGCTATGGTTAATTTCATGTGATAACAGTTTATTAGGCAGATGAAGCAAAGTTAGGAGAACGTGTTTCTCAAAGCCAAAAGAAAGGAAATAGAAACAAGGAGAAATTTTATGTTCAACCCAAAGTCTTTCCCATGTTCTTAGATCATCGCTCTCCCATGCTGAAACCAACTTGGTTCTAGGAAAATTGTGACACTCATTAATCACTGAGTGATGTTTGGGCATAAATCATGCTTAACCTCTGCAAACCTCCAAGGGAGTGAGTATAAGGGAAAATACCTGTGGCTACAGAGCTGGTGGTTCCACTCAAGGACTTTCTCCCATGTTTGCTTCCTCCATGACTCTAAGGAAGTCTCCCATCCAAGTACTAACCAGGCCCGACACTCCTTAGCTTCCGAGATCAGATGAGATCAGGCATGTTCAGGGTGGTATGGCTGTAGACGACTCTAAGGAAGTCAATGGGTCTCTCTGTGCTCAGAAATGGAGGATCTAAATACTATAAAGATTAAAAGATCTGACCTATCATATGCTTGATAAACTTTAGACTTTATTAATAGGTACTATACATACTCTGTAAAAGATAAGAAATCCAGAAAGCCTAAATAAAATGCTCTTGCCATACTGCTTTCAGAGCTAGGACTTAAGCAAAGATGACCAGAATGCAAATGTTGTCCTCTACAACCTCAGTATTAACTAGTAGATATGACCATTTCCCTGATAGTCTGTCCCAGTACTGCCATCAAGGCTTTCTGAGCTGTACTTTGGGCTCTGGTCTTTCAGTGTCCTCCTCGGAGTCCAGTATCTACATGACTTCTCTTTCAGTCCAGAGCACTTTGGGACCGTCTTCCTCAGATAACTCAGAGCATGCTCTCCCTTCACCAAGATATTCTCTTTTGAGGATCCCTTCTCCTAGTATGTACTTGACTTTCTAAAATGATGATGGCTACTCCCTGCCAAATATCAACAATAGGTAATCATTTAATTTTTTGAATATTAGTCAACAATAATAAAAAAGTACAAATATCTCTCTGTATCTACACATTCTGTCTCCCATGGATTAGACTGGGTTTAACTAATCATAGATCAAGAATAGCTTTGAAAAATTGCAACTGTGCAGAATATGTATACTTTTTTCTTTGTCACACCATGTTAGACTGTTTTCTATTATGATAAAATATCTGAGATATTCAGTTTGAAAAGAGTAAAGTTTAGTTTGGCTCATGCTTTCAGAGGTTACAGTTCATGGCTAGGCCAGGTATATCAGGTGTTCCATCTGTACCCTAACTGCCCCAAATGACCTAACTTCTCATCTCCAGAAGTGTCCATCACCTTCAGTATCTCCCCAGGCTGAGGGCCAAGCCTTCAACTCAAGGACCTTGGAGGACATTCAAAATCTAAATCACATTGTATCATTTCCTACACAGGGGAATAATACCTTTCACAAACCACTGGGGCAGGCTAATGCCTTTTCACAAAGCATTTCATTCTTTCATTCATAACCTAAAGGTTAGGGAGTTGCTTTTCATCGAAGGAATACATAGAAATCATTTTAACAAAGAAAATTAAGTGAATGACAGTGGGATAGGTGTGGCCTTGAGCAACCATGGGATGTAGGGGCTAGCTTGAGGGCCTGAATGGCCTGAGGAAATACTATTAGGTGTGGCTGGAGAGCCAGGAAAAGTCCACATGGGCAGGTTCTAAATGCTTTCTAAGTAAGCATTTGGCTTTTCTGCCAGTCAGTTAATACCTTTCGAGCTCTAGCATGCACCAGAAACAACCACGGGCTTCATCAAGTACAGATGTATGGGCACCGCCACCAGATTGGATTTAGTATCTGTGAGAAAGGACCTAAGACATTTTATTTCTGATGTTCCGCAGTGAGTTGGGCTGTTCCTTCTAGGGTCACACTACAACACTATTGAAACAAATGGTGAGAGTACAGTCATGGAAAACTATCTGGAAACACTTGCACTTTTAAATTGAGACTGTTTTTCCTAGCATCCCTAGTTGGGAATATATGGACCTGCTCAGCTCCTCTCCCAGTTTACTTCCACCAGTTTTGTGTTTCCTCCCCTTCCCTTTGCACTGGGCCACTACAAATACAAGGTCACACTCCAGATTGAGGAAAAGACACAGAGCTCTGTTTTGCTTATCACCAGGCTTTCAGGAAAGCCACAGTCACTTACGGTTTGCAAAATGAAGTTCCAACCCATAGTTTGGTGACTTTAAGTTCCTGTTTTCCCTGTCACCACTCCAAGTACCTGGTAACAGGTATTACTGCTGTTGCTGCTAATGTCATTGTTGTAAGAATTCCTGTGCTCATAGGCCAGGGAGATAGCTCAGTAGAACAAGCAGCTGCCTAGCAAGCACAGGGTCCTGAGTTCAATCCCCACTACTGAAAAAAAAAAAAAAAAAAAAAAAAAAAAAAAAAAAAAAAAAAAAAAAAAAAAAAAAAAAAAAAAAAAAAAAAAAAAAAAAAAAAAAAAAATGAACGAAAGAAAGAAAAAGAATGCCTCTGCTCAGCTCTTCTCAGAATTGCTGGGGTTAAAATCAGCTTTACTTCTCTTTTCACATTTAATGCCTTCTTGAAATAAGTCATTGAGATGTTGGAAATAAAAAATAATTATTTATGCACACCTCTGTGATCTCATGTCTTGTCTTTCTACTCTCCTTTCTTATCTAATGTTATGCCTTTCGTCTTACATACCAAACCACCTTGAGTTTGGCACCACTGTAGCCTTTGTCTGCAATACCCTTCCTCTGTTCATACCCGTATAACTCCCTCCATCAAGTCTTTCAGGTCTTTCTTCATTGATATCTCTATGGCAAGCCATAATATTGGCTCCGTTTCCCATGCACACATTCACACATACTATTTCTCACTCTCTCATACTCATTCTCTCATCCCCCTAAACATGCTTCCTTTCTCTGCAGAGCATATGTTACTGCCTCTGTAACTATGTGTTTTGCCCATCCATTCATTATCTGTGCTTCACTACACAAAATTTAACATGAAAGCAGAATTCTAGTCTAATTCATTTACTGTGGGAAATCCAACACCTAGAATGGTATTAGAAAAACATTTTGTACCAATAAATACCCAATATTTCTTAGATGAACCAGTAAATATTCTTTTCATGATACTCAGATTTTAAGATCTCCATTTTCTCAGTTTCTTGCCCACAATGACCAATCAGACTACTCTATGCCTCCTCTTAATAAACTGAAGATACCTTCTGTCTCAGCCCAATGCCAGGATTTGGGACAGGAAAATTGAAATCTTATCATGTGGAATAATAACTGCAAAGTAAATGTAGGATATTAATTTTTAATTATTTTCCCATTCCCTTCCTCAAAAATATAACACTTATATTCAAATTCATAATTATGATAATTTATTTTTTCAGAAATACTCAAATAAGCAGCTTCTTTTATTCACTGTGTGTTTACAAATCACTGCATGTATAGAGAGAAATAGAAATGTGAAAGCTGCTAACAGGAAAATTATAGAAATAATTCAAGTATAATATTATTCAATTAAGTATACAATACTTGGTTAATATATAAACAATAATGAGTAACATTAAGTTACAAGGCAATTCAGAAAATGTTCTCTAATTATTGAATAAAGTGATGGGAAAAAGTAAATATTCATAAATTTCATTAATATGAAAATACTCAAAAGTCCCCAGGCCTTCCAACTATGGGTCCAATTGAGATCATATTGACTGGCTTTCATAAATTCTGTTGGTCCACATAATTACAGAACTCTCTCTACAACTATAGGCCATCTGCAGACTTCTCCAATTAGTCTGAGAATCCCTGGAGTATTCCACATCTGTTCATGATTGTTTCATATATTCTACTATAGCCTACTTGTTTATATCCATCAGCCACAGTCCCTGTAAAGGCTTTCATGGGGAACATGGTTTTAGCATTTGGAGCACAAGTGTCAACATTTTAGCTTGCCTGGACCTTACTAAAGGGAATTGTCATGACCACATATAACATGAATTGTATAGTTAACATATATAAGGAACAGTACTTTTTAAAAAAAATAAAAACTACTTCTAAAATGAGGGCAAAAGAGGAATGATCACAGTTTTACTCACTGCTTCGTACAATCATGTAATCTCTGACATATGTGGTTTTCGTTTCATTGTCTATATAACAGGTACAAGAGGCTGAGTTAGCATTGTGCTATGCCATCCCCTACGCAGCAATGAGTTGTCCTCTATGAGTCCATTACAAGCACCATGCTTCTGTGAAAAATCACAATCATTAAAATGCTACAACCCTGTTGGGTCACACTTCTAGCTGTCCAGGACCATATGTAGTAGGACGCGCCTGATATGAAAACATTACTTGGTGTCCCCAAGTTGCATAAACTTGTAGAGTCTGTAATTCCTACCTGAACTGGAGTTGTGCTGGGTCAGATGGCAGAACAGGAAGATGGCCACATTCCACAGGTCTTCCATTTTAACCCTGGGAATAGCTGAGAAATAGAAAACAAAAGGCCAACCTCCTTTTTCCCTGTTGTACGTCATTTATTTGGAAGCAGAACTTGTAAAATGGCCATGATCAAAATGATGCCTTCACAGCCCCATAAAAAACTGGTATTGTTTTATAAACTATAAACAGACTTGAGCTCAGATTGCTGAAAAGCTTTTTGTACTTTTAGCAACAACTCTGGTGCACAAACTTCTGTAACAAACTTGACAGATGTGGGAAAAAAAGTGTGAAGTAGAAAAAATATGTCCTCCATCTTTTATGAAACTAACCATAATTACCCTTGGATGATGATGAGCTGTGCTGGGCCACAGCTCAGCTATTTCCTCGGCATTTCTGGCCTCCTGTCCCTTGCTAGGAACGCTCTGTGTTTGGCTCAGCTGAGCTTATTTCCTGGTTGATTTTCTATGACAATGGGACATTTGTGTCATACTGCATTCAAGCAGTAAAGAATGACTCTCAATCTTTCTGCCTTTGATGGGAAATAAAAGATCAGGACGCCCTGCCATCCTGTGACTCATAATGGAGGGAACATCCCAGGTAACAGCCTTTCTGAAAGCTCCCAAGAGGAACTGATGCCCCTTCCCCCGCGTCCATGCTGCCCAGACTGCAAAGCCTTCTTTTGTGCCAGCACAGGAAGTCAGGGGCTGTGTGGACACCTGGCCACAGGGTCCTCCATATGCTAGCGCACGGGCATTCTCTCACTCACCTCACTGGAGGGACCCACACGTTCAAGCATGGAGGAATTTCTCCCTTAAACTAATGGTAAGCTTCATTTTTAAATTTTCACAACCAAAATTGATAAGTTTACCTATAAGTGATGATCTCCATGGTGTTTTTATACTGACTATCCAATGCCATTTTGACTAAGCATTAGCAACGCTGACCGGAAGTGAGCATAAAATCCAGTCATCTCCTGTACCTCATGAATTGGCAGAAGGTTCTATGCTTCAGGTCTAAGACAAAATTTTTGTTCTTCTCCAAACCTTAGTCACTGCTGTTAAGGCTGTCAGCTGATTGGTGTGGCTTTACTATACCTGAGACAGTAATATTGCTAAAGTTTACAGACCATCTCATTCACATCTGAAAAATACCTCTACTCTAGTATTTAGGCTTGTGTTTGACATCATAGAGTCACTGAGTCAACAAAACCATCACAATCCAAAAAATAAAAGTAGACATGGGGGTGTGAAGAGGACATGTAATGGGAGAGCAATACTGGTGAGATTTACATTTATATCACTTCTCTCCTCAGGACCCTCTCTTCTCTATGGAGCTCAGATTAGAACTAACTGAAAGCAATATGCTGATGGATTGGAGTGTCAGATAATGGTGAAAATGCCAAAGTAGGTGTAAAATAGGGGGAAATCATGCAAAGATGGTAGCTACAAGAATTGGAGGGGAGCTATTCAAAACTTACATATATACTTCTCCCAGACCCTTGGGTAAGGCCTGAATTGTGGTGGTCCAAAATAAACTACAGAGTACAGAAAACTAAGCAGCTGCCACAGCAGCTACCTGAACAACACAAAAAGAATTAAGAGTTTGAAATCACCACTACACTCGTTGATTACATTGAGAAGTCCAAATCACTAAAGACTCCAATCTAATACAGCCATTGTGGCTTTGTTGGAGGCTTTGTTCATATCTCAGAATAACCAACTGGTCAAAAATATGTAAATGGGGCTTAGATCACACACGTAGGGTGGATGCACCATCATTTGGTGACTAAGATGAATAATTACCAGTGACTGCCAGCCATGATTGATCTGTGCATGGTTTATAAAGAATTTTCACCAAGGTGAAATCTAATGAAATACAGAGCACCTCTTTTCACTTGTACGGTGACCAAAATGAAAAGAAAAAGAAATGGTGAACCATTAATTGTTAATATCTAGATTAAATTGATCTTGACATGTTTGAGAAGTGTTTAGAATAATCGAATATAATTTAATGGCCAACAGCTTAATAAAGAAGACCAGAAAGCATTAATAAATAAAACAAAGTAAATGATAGATTATGACAGTACCTTTCATATTTTTGTCTCTATAAGCCTTTGATCTGCTAAAAATGCATGTGAGCTTCAGAGCTTTAGTTGTATAAATTATATTTCAATATTTCTGTACTAAAAATAAAATTAATAAATATTGGAATATATTTTATTTATCAATTTAAATACAACAATACTAATTACATTTTATGAAAATAAGATAGTAGCTTGAAATGAGAATATTATCACACATTTTACAAATATCTTTAATGTCTGGCTTACTAGAAGATAACTGTGTGGCCTCATGTCTGATTGGACACTTGGGATATCAAAATACTGTATATCATATAGACTCTGGAAGCCACTCTAAACTTATGAAACACTGTGAGTGAAAATCTTAGTATTATTGTGAAAATATTTTTGACCATGTAGACTATCTTCAGTGGTCACCAAACTCCTCAAGAATGTCCTTTGCAGAGAATTCACATCAAACTTATTCTCAAGTTTTGAGTCACTTAGATTCACTGACATACTGATATACTTCTGGAGACCACCTTATCACCAATAATTCAGTGCTCTCTTTTACAACTTTCAGCTCATTCCTCATGATCATTAACAGCTTCTCATGTGTGTTGATAAAATCTCACATTTCTAGCGATTTGATTTTTCTGATCAAAAAATGATGAATCACTTGAAATTATGACCACTGGGAGACTTTCCTTTCCTCACTGCATTTCAAGGATATCAGACTGACTCCATCATATTGTGCCAAAATTATCTGTAAATAATTTTTCAACACTTATTCAATCCCCATTAAATCATAGTTATAGGACAAGGGCATAATAGTTGTCCTACTGTTCAAATTTATGGCTAAGTAGCTACTGAATATACAGTCCTGGCCACTACATATCTCTGGATCTGAATAGCAGGCCACAGGCTATTTTTCAAAAAGAAAATAAAGATTTTCTAAAGAAAGTATGACTTTGCTCCCAAACTCACCTTGATTATTCTAGTGGGACTTTCCAAAGATCCCTAGAGTATTGCAATCCACCATAAAGATTTGGGCCATGAATTTAGTTGATGTTCAAATAGTATACAGAGTTATTAAAAAATACAACTTGGGTTAGCTATTCCCAAGTGGAATAAATTATTTCCTTCAAAAGTCCCAAAGTCGCTTTCCTAAATGATAGGCATTGACCTAAATATAGAAACATTTTTTTACATTTTGCATGTAATATCTTCACATGCCCTGAACTGTAAAAGTACTAAAAACTTCTCTGAAATGAAAGGCACATAAATTTTCTTTGTGTTCACATTCCATGTTCAATAGGTTTCTCTTTTTTTTTTTTTTTTTGCAGAACCGGGGATTGAACTCAGGCCCTTGCGCTTGCCAGGCAAGCGCTTATTCCACTGAGCCATCTCCCTGGCCCCTATGGTCAGTAGGTTTACACCTTAGCATGTACTTGAGCTGTCTATCATTGTTACAAATTGCCTTGAAACTTGATAACTTAAAATAACAATAATCCTTTCAATATCTCTTGTGGAGTTTTTTAAATATACTTACTACAGGTCTACAGAGTCTCACTACACAGACTGGACTTGTAATGATCCTCGTGTTTTCAGCCTCTCAAGCACTGATTACAGGCATGTGCCACCACACCCAGTCTCAATCAATGTCTTAGCTCACCCCTGGGGGCAGTTCCAGTATGGTATGCCAAGGATCTTGAACCCAGTCCTTGTGCCTGCCTAATCAGGCACTTTAATTTGCTGAGCTATCTGGCCAGCCCTTTCTTGTGGGTTTTGTCAGCCCTATGGGAAGGGCGTGGTTGGGCAGCTGTTTCAAGATATCTCACATACCTTCAGTCATTTTGTACCTGGTATGGTAAACATGGGCCTCTGAGGCAGTTGGAAGCAGACCAGCCACCTCCCCCTTAATAAAATCCCTGAATTCTGTGTGGTCTTTCCATTTTTTCTACAAGAGGTTTTTCTGTTAATATGACCTATGCAGTCTTCAACACTTGTCTTACTAAACACTAGAAATCCATTTCATGTTTTCATGATTTCAACCTCTTAGTACACAGAACTCCTTCTGATGTGCTCTTTTGACTAAAACAGAAAAAAATAAAGCCCTACCCAATTTTAGAGAAAAACATAGATCAGCACTCCTGTCTATGAAGGACTGTCAAATCATATTGGGAGAAAAAACATAGATTGAACATGTTGCTGAGGCCACTTGGGGAAAATACAATCTGACAAACCAAATATCAAGTCCATGTACTAATTCCTGCTGAACAGATACTATCATGTGGTATAATTAATACAGAAGACCAGATGATAGGAGTGATGAGACAGTCACGGTTGAATTTTGACAATTCAGGAAAGTGTCAGCATTGCCTTGAGGTGAAATGGCAGAAGTATACTGCCTGCCATTCAGGTGAAAGTAGCTTGCTTCTAATACACTATATTGTTACAAAAATTATATTTTTTCTTTAGAAAAGTAACTGATTCATGGCACATGCAGAGTAGAGGTGCTTTCCTTTAGAAGATAGACTATACCCTAGAGCACAGGAAATAATTGGAGGCACCACCTGATTGGTTTTTATAAATCTCTTATCATTCTCCTAGACATTTTTGTATTCTACTTTGAAAAATACATGCCTCACTTGGAAATAAAATAGACATCCCCAAAATTAATGCCTACCCATTTATCAGAGTTCTCAGGATCCGATGATCAATTAATCATCAACAAAGTTCCCTAAGGGTCCACGTTGTGTTCATCACTGTGGGCTACTATTTATTTCAGTAACAAGTCACCTTTTCTTGAGACTAATTACTGCCAGTTGGATTCTGCCAACTGGAGATTCCATTATATCCTACACTATGGAAATGGTGTGAAAGCCAGAATCTTTCAGAGCCTTCATACTTAGCCTACAGAGAGAACATTTGTTAGAAGTTGTTTTTTAGAAAATATTTGTGCCTAACAGCCAATGTTTTTCAGACCTTGTTTAAAGGAGTGTCATTGGTGCCAGTTTAGGGTATGTGGAAAAGGTGAAAGTAATAGGGTCTCACAGGAAAAGTCAACTAACACATTGCATCTCCTAAGTTTTTAGATACTTCTCCAGCATTATTAAGGAATTTCTAATATCTCAGCATCATGTAATATATGTATCATCAAAACCAGTAGGAAACATAAAAAGTAGTTTGGGCCAATGTCTTCCCATAGTAGGCTCATGGAGTCTACAAACCTCTACTAAGTTATCTCCAACTTGTAATTCATTTTACTGTGAAACTTAGTAAACTAAAATTATGTTTCCTGGATGCCTTGAGGCTAAAATTTTGCATGTTAATAAAATATATTTATGCATTTTATTAAACACCTACGTAAGATTTAAAGAAAAAGACAACAAATCAGTTCATGGACTATATTCAGTACAAAGCCCAAACTCAATAAAGTCAAATATCAAAATAAAATGAATTAAGATCCAGAATTTTGAAATAGTTTATTGTAGTATGAAACTCAAGTTTTTAAATATTTCCAAATCATGGGAGTAACGTGAGAATTTTTGAAAGAAAAAGTTAAATGAAATAAAAAATATCTCTAAGTTT
>NW_004524614.1:12794171-12798597 GCF_000260255.1 Octodon degus
GAGTGGTGGGGGGCGGCCCGAGGGGCTGGGAGAGGGTCCGGCCCACGCTGCGCCTGGGCTGGGACTGGTCCCGCCGGCACAGGGTAGCAGGAAACTCTCCGCACACTCACCGGACCTGGGCTAGGACTCCCTGTCATAATTTTAAAAGCAAATAAAATTCACATATATATGATATAGCAAACACATGCATATGACATATGTCATATGGAAGTGTTGTCATTATTAAACTATTCAATGTCCATGCCACAAATTTATAGCTTTCATCAGACATATCAGATGTGAATATATTACTGATAACATATACTTCTAAAGTCATTTATTTTCATTCATTTAGACATTGGTTGAGGCTACTACTACCCTGACAAAGATATTCAGTTATGAATGTTCTCCTTCAATGAGACTTGAGTGATGTTATGCAATAGATGTGATGGACTATGGGTCTGAGAGCCTCGTGAAGCTTACCAGACACACTTCACACTAGCCATTTTGTTTTCAGCCAGGTTTCCAAATATGTAAGTCTCTCTCATTAAGCTAAGCAGTTTAATCTCAAAAACTAATGCTTTTAATTTTCATTCTGCAACCTATGATGATGAACATAATAACAGCAGCCCTGAACATGATTTCTACAGGAATAATTCTAGAAGGAATTTAAGCCAAGGATGCAGGTGTTTTATGTTAAATCAGTTTCATCAGTGAACACTAGACAAGGCCAGATAGTTTTCCTAAGGAGTATAAATTGCTTAGTAATAATGTATTGAGACTGTGCATGTAATACAAAAAGTGTAACACCACGTGAAGTACTTTCCAATAGCCTTTCTTATTCTCTTTATGAAATTGAAATTGCTGACTAGAACAAACAGATGTATTTTTGCCTGAGGTATATTTTAAAATCATACATTAATAGGGATATCTATCTGAAATTGCTCTATTCCTCAAAAGTTATGCATCTTTTCCAAGGCATTTTTCATCACCTTATCAGAATAGAAATGATGATTCAGGGAGCATAAAATCATTAACCAAAATGACCTCCTACAGAGACATTAAAATCCTAATATGAAATACATTTTGAATGATTAGAAATGCTGAATAGCTATATTTTTAAAAGACTCCCCCTACATTTTCTCAACTAAACTATTACTTTAAAATGTGACTAAAACTAGAATAAAAAGAAGAACTGCCTTTGTTAATATAAAATTAATCACATACATTGAAAATATAGATGAGAGACTACAGAAGTGATAAAAATATATTCTTAGTGAATACTCACCATATAGAAACCTAAAGAAAGAAAGTGCTTAAGGTACTGATTGTCTAGAAACCAGTAACTACTTCCTTGCATTTGAATATTTCACACTCTGATATATGCTTTTGTTTTGTTTTGGTTTGGTTTTTTTGCCTCTCAGGCCACCCTGAGGGTGGGGATGGTGAGGTGTGTGGTGCCAGGGATTGAACCACAGTCCATGTACCTACCTAAGCTTGCCTAAGTAGGCGCTCTGGGCCACTGAGCTGTCTCTCTGGCCCACTCTGATATATGCTATTTTGAACTGATATAACAATCAGCAAACTATATATTTCAGTCAGGTCTGCTAGGTTCTATGATAGTTTTATTTTTATTACTTCAATTAAAGTTGTCTTTTACAGTAAAATAGGAATTATAAGAAGAGGTACATTTAAGTACCAAGGATTTTTTTCCTAGGAAAAAAAAGGTACAGATATTACCTTATTTTGACTACTGTAATCGACAGTAATCTAATATACTCTTGTTTTCTGATCATAAAAGTTTCAGAGCTCTGTTTCCTTAATAGTTTCTCTTGTTTTTCCCATGGTTGATGTGTTATTAGTGATTGTCTCTAGACATCCCCCCAAATCCTCATGTGGTCATAGGTGGGGCTTTTTAGAGTTGGCTGGATCTAGAGTTTATGATGCTGGGATTCATGGGTTGTGATTACTAAATTAGTCCACTGATTGGTTTGGTGTAGTTCTGAGTATGGATCATGGGAAGAAACACCCTTTCTGTGAGTGTGATCTGCCCTAAACCTTGGTGTCCTGGATAAAACATAAGAGATAAAACAGGGATGGCCTGGTAGCTTGTTGCTCACCACTTCACTGCTTGCTGCCTCGCTGCCTTCTGTCTGCCATAAATGGCTTCTCCTTTGCCTTGAAGTTAGCCAAGTATGCCTTTATTTATTTAGTATTGGGGATCAAACTCAGGGATTTGCACTTGCCAGGCAGGCACTTATGCCACCGAGCTCTCTCCTTGGTCCCAACTATGAACTGAAACATCAACAAACTGTGACTGCACTAAACTTTTTCTCCTTTAACTTTTTGTGTCTTGTGCTTTTCTTTGGCAAGGAAAAAATTAAACATTAAGTACACAAGTAAAAAACAAGATATTACCAAAGCAACAATCTAACACCTTTTACTCAGTTTTTACACTGTGGCACCAGATACTTGCCATGGTTCTGTGCATTATCTTATTAAATCTCAACCAATCCTGGAAGGTAACTATTATCTCTGTGCTCTATTACAGACAAGGATGAAGCAAAAAGAAAGGTTAAGCAAATTAGCCAAAGTCAAGCAGTCATAAGTGTCAGATCTGCACTTTAACTCATCCAAAAGCTCGTGCATATAACCACTGTGTTATTATATTGTTCTTCCTTGAAATTAAATGTCATGTCTAACACCAACAGGAGAAGAACACTTTGTAGACTCTATTACTCACCTCTAACTCACTTTCTCTTCCATTGTAATAAGGACACAAAAGTTGCTGAAGTGAGGCCTCCTCAGACCTCTCTATTGCCCTGGGTGAGGGCTGGCAGGGATTGTAGTCCACTTCTCTTCTGTCCTCTTGTAAATGGTCGGAGTGTAACACAACAGCAGACAGAATCCAGATCTCTCCAAAGCTCACCTGGACCCAGGACTCCAGTTCTTGGAATGTTTAGAAGAATTAATTGAGAAAAATAAAGAAAATATTTAGATAATCTTTTCACTTAGGTGACAGTGAAACAATCTTGGTCTTTCCTAAATTTCTTACATAATGTACATTTTAAAAAATAATTTTAGGGGGCTGGAGAGATGGCTCAGTGGTCTAAAGCACCTACTTGGAACAAGCTTGGCAAAGCACAGGGACCGCGGTTCAATCCTCCAGCACCACCCCCTGGTGGGCTGAGCCACACACACACACACACACACACACACACACACACACACACACACACTAAATGTAAAAATAAAAAAAAAAAATTCTGGCAAATAGAATACAGCAAATCATCAAGAAGATCATATACCATGACCAGGTACGATTCAACACATGGATGCAGGGATGGTTCAATATTCGAAAATCTATCAATGTAATACATAATATCAATAGAGCGAAAACTAAAAACTACATGATCATCTCCATTGATGCAAAAAGGCTTTTGACAAAGTCCAACACTCATTGTTGTGCAAAGTCCTACAGAAAATTGGAATAAATGGCCTCTCCTTCAATACGTTAAAAGCCATTTATGAAAACTCAACAGCTAATGTAATCCTAAATGGGGAAAAACTGAAATATTTTCCTCTTAGATCTGGTACAAGACAAGGATATCCTCTATCACCACTCCTATTAAGTATAGTTCTAGAATCATTAGCTACAATGATTAGACAAGAGAAAGAAATAAAACGTATAAGAATAGGCAAAGAAGAAGTTGAATTATCTTTATTTGCAGATGACATGATACTTTACTTGGAAGACCCAAAAATCTCCACCAAGAAGCTACTAGAATTAATACAGAAATTAATTAGCATAGCAGGTTATGAAGTCAATATCCAAAAGTCAATAGCATTCCTTTACCCAAACAACAAACACACTGAGAAGGAAATTATAGAAACAATACCTTTTAAAATAGCACCACGGTAAAAGAAATACTTTGGAATTAATCTAACTAAAGAAGTCACAGATCTTTTCAAGGAAAATTACAGTACTCTTTAAAAAGAGCATAGAGGATTTCAGAAAATGGAAAGATATTCCATGTTCTTGGATAGGAAGAACCAATACTGTGAAGATGGCCATACTCCCAAAATTTCTGTACAGATTTAATGCAATCCCTATCAGATTACCACCGACATTTCTCAGAGACATAGAGAAATCATTACTAAAATTTATCTGGAACCAGAAAAGACATAGAATAGCAAAGGCAATTCTGGGCAATACAGACAAGGCAGGAGGCATTACAATTCCTGACTTGCAATTAAACTACGAGCCTACTGTGATAAATTTAGCATGGTACTGGCAACAAAATAGAACTGAGGATCAATGGAATAGATTAGAAGAGGCTGAAGCCACAATGAACACACTCAGCCACCTTATCTTTGACAAAAGGGCCAAACATAGTCACTGGAAGAAAGATAGCCTCTTTAACACAAGGTGCTTTAAAAACCGGCT
>NW_004524614.1:12798697-12812446 GCF_000260255.1 Octodon degus
AAATGTTAAAATAAAAAAAAATTAAAAAAATAAAAAATAATTTTATTGAGAAATAGCAATGAGACAGTTTCAAAAGTGATTAGTAGGATAGTTTCAATAATTAATACATTTCATACTGTTGTCTTAATGGTTATTCATTGTACAAGATGCAGACATGATATCCTGTCCACAAACATTATTAGAACAAATCTTTCTGTTCATTGAATTAAGAGAAAGTAGCTATATATCTATCCTATTTTGAATATGCAGATACAAAATGGTCGTTCATTTGTTAGTATAAAAAGTAAAACCATATTAATATGCTGAGCTGTAGAAGATTCAATTCAACAACTTCTGACATTGCCATTCCTACAGAAAACCCACTATTATTATGGACCACTGGACTATATTGGAATATTTTGCTGAATTCATGCACCTACAATATTTAAATGATAATGGAATACCCTTCTCTGACAAAACTAAACAAAAAAGGGGGATACAAACAATGTATACTTGTTACCCAAGTTAGGTCTATGAATACCAAATTATCAAAATTACAATGCTGCACGTGACGTGCTCCTTGGGAGCTGCCAGCACCCTGCACCCTGAGCCTCCAGAAGTCAGAGGATGAGCCCTGCGGTTTCACTGTCACCTAAGTGAAAAGATTATCTAAATATTTTATTTTTCTCAATTAATTCTTCTAAACATTCCAAGAACTGGAGTCCTGGGCCCATGTGAGCTTTGGAGAGATCTGACTTGCAGCAGCAGCGGCAGTGGCTCCGGAGGAAGAGATGATAACACAACTCTGGCTCTTCCCAATGGCGATCAGATTCCATCAGCTCCAAACTTCAAGATCATTTTAGAACCTTGTAACATGGACCATGCTTTGCCTGCTACCCTCTCAAGAAATGGAATGGTTTTCATGAGTTCTTCTATCCTTCATTGGAGTCCTGTTTTCTTCTTTTGAAGAATTAAAAAGGAAAGTCAATCCTTTCTGCAGCTGATGGTATAATGCCTTTTGATGCTAATGTTTCTGGAAGAACCTTGAATGACCCAGGACTTTCCAATCCTGTTGCTCATAATCTTCAGTCCTCTTCTGATCACTTTAGAACTAAGGCACTCTGTGAATCAGTAATCCTGCCAGAATGAGTCTGAGGACCGAATAGGTAACACTTTAATTTGATCAGTCTTTGCATTCATGATATTTCATTTGTTTGTTCAATTGTTCTTCAGTTACTCTGTTAGGTAGGTAGTTTTTGTTAGTACTGGGGGTCAAACTCAGGTTGCTACACGTGCCATGCAGGCACTTGAGAAGTTGAGCTATCTCTCCAGCCCAGATTCATGCTATTTAAAAAAAAAAATCTTTCACATAAAATTTGGGAACAATCATCTTAGCATGTAACTTGAAGGCAATAATTCAAAGTTTGATGTAAGGAATTCCCATGATATTCAATAGTTATAGTATTCTTTGTAAGTTTGAACTTAAAAGTAATAATTGAAATGAAGTTTCTTCAATGAAATAGATTATTATATTTTAGCCAATATCTTCTGGAGTATAGTGATCAGAACTAGATTATCATTAAATGTCTTGTATACTTATCTATTTTAACAAATTAATACTGTAATTAACACAAGGTGTTTATTGCATTATACATGTAGCAAAACTTTTAACTTAGTTGGTCAAATGTGTATTTTTGCCATGGCTAAAGATACCGTACAATAGAGTTTTAGTGAGTTAAGGAACATTGAAGAGGCATCGCAATTAGAGTCATTTCAGACATCCATTCGATATAATCAATCAGCAATTTATGTAAAAATTACAAAGCAAGATGTATTTTTACCAAATGCATGTATGTATCTATATAGGTCTATGTATTCATCTGTGTATATGCCAATACTGCTTTCTATGCTTTACCATTACTCATTGTGTACATGTATAGAGTACATACATACCTAGATGAAAGAGATACAACTATATACATATATATATTTATGCAGATATATATTACTGACAAATGAATATGCAATCTTTAGCTTAATGAGAAGATTGTGAGAGTAGACATTATGAAGTGATTAATCAATTTTGGGATGTTACTTTATACTTTTTTTTTCAGTACCAGTGATTGAACTCAGGACCTTGCACTTGCCAGGCAAGCACTTATTGCACTGAGCTATCTCTCCAGCCCTGTTACTTTAGACTATTCTGTCTATTTATGTACACTACATTATTGAAATCCTACATATTGGGGCTGGTGAGATAGCTCAGCAGTAGAGAGCAACTGCATAGGCAAGCTTAGGCAGGCTCAGGGGACTGTGATTTGATCCCAGCACCACATGCTGCCCCAGCCCCGCCCTCATGGTTGTCTGACCTGGCCAAAAGAAAGAAAGAAAGAAAGAAAGAAAGAAAGAAAGAAAGAAAGAAAGAAAGTCTACATATTTAACAGCACAATTAAAAAGATTTCCTCATATTTCCTAATAATATCACTTGAAAAGATTTTTTTAAATTTTTATTCTTTTATTCATTGTAATGAGAGAAAAATTAAAAAGGCAGCTTCAAGTCAGGTTAGTGGGATAGTTAATTAATACACTTCATATTGATTTCTTCACAGTGAGTATTCAGAGGACAAGATGCAGACACGATACCCTTGTCTAAACAGTATTAGTACAAACCTTTCTTCTCAATGAACAGGAGAGAGTAGCTGTATTTCTATCCTATCTTGTGTATACATATATATTCCTTACAAGGAAATGGTCCTTTATTTATACTTCTTCCAAGTTAGTAACCCATGACTCTAGCCACTAATAGCTGACCATAACCAGGCAGGATGTCTCTCGCAGGACCACTGTGAAAATTTTGATCAAGCGAATTTTAATGGCATATGTACTTAGATCTCTATGAGTGACCTTTATCTTATTGGGGGGTACTAGGTTGGTGGCTTAATGAAATGTGTGCACTATCTGCTCATTAAAGGTAGAAGTTAGTTGAGTGATAAGAAGATGTGACTGTTATCTGCCTACCTCAGGGACCCGGATACACTGGAGCACGTGTCCACAGGAGTATGTGTATCCATCTGATACCACTCCCAAGTCAGGCTCCATTCTGGTGTCAAACATTGACAACGTGAGGACTGACTTTCTAATTAAAACCATTGCTAACCAGGGCAAGGTATGGCTTTTAAACTTCTATTGAAATTACATCCTTTAAAAAGTCTCTTGGAAACATGAAGTACCTGCATTGATTTTGAGACAGTTTCTGTTGCCACTGAGAATAAATGAAAATATGTCAAAAGTAAAAAATAAAAAATACAATGATATTTACAAAGAAATTTCTTTTAAAATCCCTTTAGATGTTTGCATATGAATGCTACTCATTAAATAACCATTTTTTTAAATTATTTTAAGACAATGAAATTATTACCAATTTCAGGCAGACATTGATTTCATGAACAAGAATCTTCTGTGTTGATTCATTTGAATCCAAGTAGCCTTTTTAGTGCCAATTCATGATGTCAATATATTGAACCATGAATATAAGAGAATGTTATAATTTGTATTCTCCTCAGTGATTTGCTAAGAATTCGAGCAAAACTGATTGCCAAATATCACTCTACTTTCTAAGTTTACAATGGAAAGTAGATAAATAAAATAAAAAAAATCAATAAATTAGACTTGTAGCTAAATAAAATAACTAAGTGAAAAATCAGGGCCAGGGAGATGGCTCAGTGGAATAAGTGCTTCCCACGCAAGTGTAAGGGCCTGAGTTCAATCCCTAGGTCCACAAAGAAAAAAGAAAGAAAGAAAAAAAAATCAAATATTTTAATCAGAGTAATGCTATTTCTCTAATAAATTGATATTGATTAGAACTAAACATTCAGTTCATACTTTATCAGTGATTTATAATATCTGAGAATATATTTTACACAGAATTCTATTCCATTTTTTCTAAAACTTTTGAGACATAAATTAATATGTTTGATGTTACAGTAGAGTGATTTAACACTGATTATTTTTAGAATCTAGAATAAGAGCAGAGTATAGGCTTAGATGTTATGAATTTCCTTCAGTGAAGTTATCAATGTAATATAGAAAAATCCCACACATGAATTTATTGTTTCTTTGCACTACAATAAAATTACTTCAGTGTAGTAATTCTGACCAATACTTCAGCAGTATACAGATATAATTTGTCAATGTATCACAAGAGAAATAGGTCAGTTGACCTTTCACAGTTCCAAATACATATGTCTTCAGGAAATGCCGCTATAAGACTTGATAAATTCTCTTTTATTGAAGTTCTTCTGTAAGGCATATAATAGAAGTTTAAAGGTGTAGAAAAACTGTGCACAATAGGAAAAAATACAAAATACTGCAGTAGTAAAATTCCTAGCTAAAGGAATATCAAGTTGATTAGAACTACAGCAAAAAAAATATTGCTTGATCTTCCCTTCATTTTTTTATTTGATCATATGCATATTTACTGCATCAGCAGTATAACAGTGTCACTTTTGTTATTTTTCTCACCTTTCTAATAAGTTATCATTAAGGAAAAAATAAATACTCACAAGTGTGTAGGTGCAATTCTCCTTAGTTCAATCTCTGGTTCTGCCAAAATAAATAAATAAATAGATAGATAAATAAATAAATAATTTAGAACATAACATTTTTGAAACTAAAAATACAAGAGCATTTCAGTATATACAAAGTTTAAGTGGAAATAAATTTTTGATCGTATAACTTTCTAAAATGTAAAATACTTCAAAATTACTTGGTGTCTAATGAATGACTGTTGTTATCAATGTGGTAATGATGAGAACATTTTTCTGGAAAATATATTGGAAAGTAAGGGCTAACTGAACATTTCTTTTCTGAATCTTCCATTTCCTTCAAGCTACAAAAGCAGCTCATCGAAATATCAAGAATGTCTCTAACAATGAGATCTTGTTAAATCTTACTCATCTATCATTGGCAAAATGACTGTCTTAATATTGGTTGCTCTACCAGAGATATTTAAATAGATTACTTTTTATTTTCTGCAGAAATTTCTCCACTTCAGCACCTACTTTGAGTTCTCTCAGTCCACTGTCCTAAATTCCTTTCTCTAATGCAAAACTAAGTGGACAGACTCTGAGGTTGAAAAATAAAGTCTTCACTTCATTACCAATAGTACATGATATATTCCAGAAATGAGGTGAAAATATGCAGATGATTTTCTTGGAATTTCTGTAGTTGCTAATGTTTTGCTGAATACCATATGTACCGTACCTTGAATTTGACCTTGGTGAATTATGTTCAAAATCTAAACCTTTTAAAATCTTGGTTTTCATACATAAATGTGAGTTAAGCAATAAATAAAAAGCCCACAAAGTTTTTAAGGGCAAATAATATGTGCAAAAATGTCAATAAATTATAAAATTATTTGAACTATTTTGAAATATTTATTATTGTTATTGATGGTTATAAGACTAATTACACAGTGCAGGCAAAAATGTATTTCTAATCTTGTTGGCACAGTGTTAAGGGATAAATTATATATGTTTTAAAGAACACAAATTCTTATTGCAAAATTATATTTGAAGGAGGAAAATTTCCTTTACATAATTCAAAAAAGAAAGTCATGTACTGTACATTTTGATGAGAATAGAGAACCCCTACTGACTTCAAATTCAACTTAACAACTGTTTTGAACCAGTCTATGAAAGGGACCTAATTAGATACTAGGGAAAGATGTCTCCATCAAACACCCAGCTCAATCCTCACCTCTCCAAATGCCCACACTCTAGTCCCACAGCTCAAAGTTATCTACTTCTTCCTTTTAATACAACACAGAAAAATTAATGAATACAATAAAATGCAAATAAACAAAATTATAATCTGGAAGAAATTCAATGGAAGGGTAAAAGAAACTTTGTCTAATAGAAACCAAATTCTGTGTTTTGATGTTATTTGAACAGGTAATAAAATTCTTCTCCACAGAGAAATGAGAAATGAATAAAATATGAGGGAGAATTTGTCATCTGAAAACTTGCTGAAATTCAAAAATTTTACATAGCTTGCAAGGGCTCCAGACTTTCCAAAATGTCACCCATAACAAACCATATTGGGTTGTTTCAAACAACAAAAATATATTCATGCTAAGTTCTAGAGGTGATAAGTTAAAATCAAGAGGTAAGGAGGATGAGGGGATAAGCAGGAGTTGAAGAGAAAGGAATTAAGATGTGTTATATACACATGCCAGCTCGACACAAGGAACATAAACAATACTCACTGCAAACATATACTAATAAGAAAACACTCTTGGCAAGGCATGGTCCCATGGAAGGCTCTAAGGAAAAATGTTTGTCTTGTCCTCCTTTCTGGTAACTTTTAGAAATGTTTAGCAGTGCTTGGTTTACAAATGCATTTTTCTAATCTCTATTTCAATCTTCATGTGAAATTCTTCCTTTGTGTCTCCTGTAGCTCTATTCAAATCTCTCTCTCCCTAACCATTAAATTTTGCTTACAAATTAATCGTGTATCACCTGAACTTGGTCACATCTAAAATGACTCCATTTCCAAATAAGATCATAATTGCAGGTACTAGGAACTAATACTTAGCCAAAACTTGGAGTCATGTAATTCAACCTACTACCATACATAGTAAAAAGAGGATTCTAGTCAATCCCTAAATAGTTAATAAGGGATAAAATACAATGATACAAATTAATGTGTTTCTTACAAACTGACTTGAAGTATACTATCTATAATGCGAAGTAAGAGAAACTGTTTATATCTTCTAGATTCTTAACACAGAACCATCTGTGACCAGACATGTAGTGTTTTTGTCCCCCATTATAATCACTTCTGCAAAACCAGTTGAGTGGCCTACAATTCCATTCTGTTTGAACATTAACTGGGACTCATACAAGCTCATCTGTTTGCGGAGTCAGTCATATAAGGCTGCCACAAATTCAGTTGCCATTTGGAATTCTCAGCTATTTTCTTATGCTTGTGACAGACAAGCTATAAATCTGAGCATCCCACAAACCTCCTCATAGAATGTAATTATGTGCTGGAAAGGCTTGCAGAAATCAGGGGCATTTTTAACTTACATTTACCATTGTGCCATAAAATAATTTAAGAGTCACGTGGAGAAAAGATAGGGAAAGGTATGGAGGAAGGGATAATGTCATGGTTTAGCTACAAAATGTCCCCTCAAAGCCTCATGTGTTCAGAAGTAGGACATTTAAAAAGTTATTAAATCATGGGATCACAGCAGTTGACTTACTGTTAGAAAGTGGGCCCTGGGTTGGAGAGGCTGCTCACAGGGCAGTGACCCAAAAAGGATTGTCTCCTGCTCTGGATGGTCTCCTCTCTCTGCTTCCTGAATGCAGTGATTTGAGCAGATTGTCTCCCACACAGATTCTTGTACCATTACACTTCTATCTTTGAGCTTGTCAACCAGGGACTGAAGCTTTCAAAACTGTGAGCCTCAATAAACCTCACCTCCTCTAAATTGCAGCTGTCAGTTATTTTATTCCAGTTGCTGAGACAAATTTTGCTATCAGAAAACTTGGTTTGTTTCTATAACTCTATTTCACTATGTACTACAGAAATCTTTTGGTATGATTCATGGAAGAAGTTTGGAAAGTTCTGAAGATATCAGCTGCAGAAGTCCTATGATGCTGTAAGCTAATACTGGGCACAACTCAGAGGACCAGAATTTTGAAATAAATGTAGATGATAAAGGTCAGGATCAGGAGGTTTTAGTTGGGAAGAGGGACTCCATCAGCAATTGGTCTTAAGATCATGCACATTATACCCTAGCAGAAAATTTGTCTGTATGTTGCGCATGTTCTGAAACTTTTGGAGACACTGAGATTCGGAGTGATGATTATTTAACCTGGTGAAAGGAATTTTGAGGTATCCCAACATTCAGGTTGTGGCCTGGGTACTTCTGGAAGCTTTCATCCAGTTTTACAGTGAGGACCAGGACCAACAAGCCCATTTAAAACATTTCCAGTTTATTCAGAAAGGAAGCACCTGCAAAATTGGCAAAAAGTAGATATTTAATGAAAAGTTTACAAATATGAAGAAGCCAAGTACATTGCATGTGGACAATAGGAAAGATGGCTTAAAGGCCTCTCAGTAATTAACAGAACCTCACATTTTGTAAGCTTAAAGATGCAAGAGTAAAAGACTGCTTTAAGAAAAGAAGTCCTAGGCCTCCTGCTGAAGAAAAACTGCACAAGAAATTGGTTCCTTGGGATTTGATTTAAAACATTCATCCACTTACACTTAGAGGTCTCTGTATCCATTATTCTAAGAGACCTACGTACTGCTCAAGCATGGTGTAGATGTTGGTATGACCAGTGTTGGTGCTGGTTTTTCAGACACACAAAATGCATGAGTTGTGGGATTAGACAGCTTCTACTTAGACTTCAGAAGACGGCCTAAGAGACCAAGGAGTGTGTCTTTAGGAAGTGTATGGAGCTATGAGGTTGAAGGTGAAAGTGCAGCAGTGATGCCAAGAATGTGGAACATGGAACATCAGGCACCGAGCAACGCCACTCTGACAGAAGCTATAAAGGCTGGTGCTGGCAATGTTTTAGGTCTCAAGCCCTTTGGTGTTTTTCATCACAACACAATTCTGGTGTTCCAATATACAACTAAATTTAATATTCTGCTAGGTTTAAATCTTATTTTGATCCCATTTCTCTCTAGTCCCTAAATAGGAATGCTTACCTTGTGTCATTGCATATTAGAAGTATGGAACCTTCTTTTTTATTTTTATAGGAGCTCTGTAATGGTTAACTAATTTTGTCAACTGACAGAGCAATTCCCAACTAAATTATATTAGCATAATTCTTAATGTGGAAGAGATACACTAGGGAGGGAGGGTTGTCATAAGAATAGCATAAAAGGAAACAAATACTGAAGGCTTAATTCTGTTTCTTCAGAGGAGCTTCAATCTTCACCTTTACCTTGGACATGATTTCTTAGCTTCCAGAGCAAACTCTTCAGCCTTCCAGTCCAGACTCTTCAATATTCTAGCCTAGATCCTTTAGCCTCCTGACACAAATTTTGCTGGGACACCACAGCGAGCTCCAGGCCTTCAGCTGGATCCTTCCAACCTCCAGTGTGCAGGCAGACCTTCTGCACTCTTCTGCACCTGACTCTATGTGTGGCAGGTGCAAGCCAACTCTGTTAATTCTTACTTATTTGTATATCTGCATTAAATTTTTTTCTAGTGAGCACTGAATAATAGAGACTCACAACTGAGAATTTGCCTTGAGTTTTAGAGGAGTCTTTGGACTTGAACTTTTCAGCTAACACTTTGAACTCTTAGATAAAGACTAACTGCTTTTGGAGGACTTTTTTTTCTCTGTGTTTTGTTCCTTCTCTAAAGATGTGGCTTTGCTTGGTTTGTTGGGGCTCCAGTCCCACCAACAGCTGCTTGAAAACTTCCTGACCTCTTTTTACTTATGAGTCTTTTTTTTAAGTGGATGTAGAGGGGAGGGGGAGGTCAAGAAGTGGATGGAAGACATACTGCAGTTGATTTGGAATTTACCAGATAGTTGTAGAGCTAGACCTATGCGAGTGTGTGTATTTGTATATATGCATACCTAGGACTACTACTTAGGTTTTACATCAGGAGCTGGGAGTAAAACCTGTACAGTTGTCTTTTACTTTTAATATGAAAGATCACCCATTTGCGCCACCCCACCTCCACCTTTTTTAAAAAAGTATTACTTGTGCCGGGAAAAATTTGCTGTCCTTTTAATTTTAAAACTTTAAAATAAAATCTGGAAAAGAAAAGAAAAAGACTAAATGCTTTTCATAAGAAACCTTTATTAGGGATTTGCCCAGAAGGGTCTCCTATTATGGCCCCAGTGAGCCTTTTTCCACAGTGAACAGGCCCAAATACCTTCCTTAAGCAGAGGTGACAGCTGCTTCCCATGGGGCTGTCTCCCCATACAAGAGCAGAATATGAGCTTTAGACCTGAGTGGTCCCAGGCTGCCAACAGCCCCTTGAGTGTGGCATGAAAGAGCTTCTCATGGAAATCACAGGGCTGGGACTCAGGGTACTAAAAATTCTAACCCTTTCTGGCAGCTTGAGCTCTTGTTGCTCTAATCTAATTTTCTAGAAATACTCTTTTTCCCCTTGGCCATGCAGCTTTGAAGAAAACAAGACTTGAATTAAATCCTGAAGTTTTTCTTCACCTCTAGCATCTGTGTCTCATCACTAATTCTGTAATCCACAGCTATTTGACCACTTTCCAAAACTACAATTGACAATTTCTTTCTGTCTTTTTTTTTCAGAACCTGGGATTGAACTCAGACCCTTGCACTTGCCAGGCAAGCACTTATTCTACTGAGCTATCTCCCTGGCCCCCAATTGACAGTTTCTGGAGTACATGTGACAAAACCATTTGCAAAGCAAGCTTCTTGGCTGTCTTCCTTTTCATGAGGAATGACAATGGTCATTGGTGATCCTTTTTTGATCATTTGTTAAAACCAAAATAGTAATTTACCAGTAGTCAGCATTCTGAGGGGTTCAAGGCAAAAACCAGATGTTAAGCTGCCCTATGTCTAGTACCAAGGCAAAATTAAAAAGATAAAGAGATAGACCCCACACACACCACAACTTCACTGGGGAAAACAGGCCCCCTGCCACATGCCTTTCAGGCTTTTTCAGCATCCAGGGATGAATACGGTCTTCTGAGGGTTTATAAACTATAATGGGCATAGAAGTGCTTGGGAGAATACAGACTGACTATAAAAAGCCAACCTTGGAGAATACTGTGAAAAGAGAAAGATACAAGGACTCAGTCAATGGTCCAGAGATTGACTCACACACTAGCAGGGCTCTGTCACTGGCAGTGAAAACTATCAAAGGCAAAGCTTTGCCCTTACCATCACCACACCTCTTCACATATCATATATGTTATTTTTTAAGACTACTCACTCATATGGATGGTTGCAGTCACTAACTACCTAAAGCCTGTAAATGTGTTAGACATGAAGTCTTCTATTGGATTCTGAACTCCATTTTGCAGCAAAGAAACTAAAAGACAGAAGGAGTAACAGATTTCTCCAAAAGCCAGAGTAAATGGCAGACTTGATCTTTGATGTGTGTGGATTTAGTTATGATTCTATGGCTATACTGTTTATAATTCCTGTCATTCTTTCCTTTTGTCTCACTTTACATTTCAACCACTGTCTGATCCAGTGCAAGGCCTTGCAAGCAGATTCTTACAGATTGAAGCTGTGGTCATTTGACTCCAGTCTCACACTGTGAAATTCCTGAAGAAGCATAGAGGTATTCTCATTCCTTGACCCAGCTCCCACTTCTCCTTTGTGTTCTACCTAAGTTCTTGGTCCAGGCATGTGCCCTTCTGCCCAGCTGCTCCAAGGTTGACTTCTGGGACAGGCTTAGTAAGTTGTATTAGACTTCATCAATTCAGACTTTGAGACTAGGAAACCTATACTATTTCCCTTCGAATTAGGCCTGACATCCAGGAATCTCTTCCCAGATCTGATGTCTCAAATTCAACTTTTCTGAGGTGGACAGTAGTTTAGATACCAATCATTTCATCTCATCCAATTACTTATTGCCATATGCTCTTGTTTCTCTCTCTCTCTCTCTCTCTCTCTCTCTCTCTCTCTCTCTCTCTCTCTGTTTCTCTCTTTTTGTTCAGAACCAGGAATTGAACTCAGGCCTTCGCGCTTGCCAGAGAAGCACTTATTCCACTGAGCCATCTCCCTGGCCCCCTGCTCTTGTTTCATAATGGTCAAGTTTTATGCAATTTGATGGGAAAATAAGCAGAATGCTTCTAATTAATTCTATTGAAACTATATTTCTAATCTGAATTTTCAGGATAATGTCTCCATCTGTATTTTTATAGCCTCTATGTTAATTTTGTCTATTGTAGTTCCCTTGACAGAGTGTTCATACACTGTGCACAGAGCAAGGTAGCCAGTGCTTCTATTCCTTTCTTTGCTGTATCTTGATTTATTTGGATATTTCACTTTTAATTCAAGATGGCACAATATCCTCAACTCAAAACCCCAGGCTGAGACCATTGAATATCGATGTTCATCCTACTGCAGTTCCACTAGATTAAAAGTAAATGTTCTCTGTTTCTGTGCCCCAATTTTCCGGCTATATAAAAGGAACAAGTAGTTCTTCATATTCATTGAATATATACTAATATTTATCAAACCTGTACCATGCCTATTTGCTCTACAAATTCTTTATTTGTATTATTTTATATATATCTTAAGCAATCCTGAGAAAGAGGTACTGACATTATTCCCGTTCTAAAGATCATTATACTAAAGCACAAGGCAGGAAATCTGCTCCATGCTTTCCATTTAGGAAGTAGTGGTGATCAGTATTTAAGGGAGGTTTGGATAATCATAGATATCCTGGATCTAACAATTCCTACTTACCACTTAGGCTGTCTATAATTCTTCAATGCTTAGATTTAGTTCATGGAAGACCAAGGGACATTTCTTGGGGGCACTTTACACATATACATAGATACTGAATGGAAAAGGGAGTTAGTCTCTGGACTAGTGTTAGTGTGAACTAGTACAGGGACTCTGTATGCTTGCAAGGCACTAGCCCCTTGATGTGGGCAAGATTGCTTGGTTTTGCTTGTTGCTGAAGATCCTGTGTCTCTGTACTTATGGGAAGTGAAATGAAAAGACAATTTGGCACTCTTCATAAAACAGTAATGAACAAACTTTGCAATCCAGTTTCATTAAACCATAGACCAAAGAGATTATAAGAAACTTGCATGTGATTGACCACTTTTCTTAATTTCTAGTGCAACTGTGAGCTTTATCTTTTCCTTTGCTCTATAAAATACTTTATGGAAGGCAAAGAAAGAAGGTTTTGGGGACTACTACCTAGCATGCTATTTGAAGCATGCTATTTCATGCTAATCTATTATGATGATAAAGTCTTCTATTTCCTGTAAGCCTGTTCTCAATTTTAGCCCTCAACTTCTCCATTCACCTCAATGACATTGACAACCTATCTCAGAAATCTTAATCCTGCTCTCTCATCTGAACTATTATTTAAACTACAGTTATCTAGTCTTCACCCTCTAATCATCCTTCTTCAAGAGAACACTGGTAAATATAAAGCTTTACACAATATTATTTGGTTTGGATATGATTGCTATCAGGATCATTTTCCACTTTCCTAAAAACTCACTCACCAAGTCTCCAGCTTCAGATATTCAGCCAACACTTGCTCATTATCACTGTACCCCTACCCCACTTATGGTTATAGCATCAAGAGAATGACCATTAACAACAACTATATTTCAGTTTTTGTGGAAAGTGTTTTCCTGGGAGGCCAAATTATTGCAACATAAACAAGTAAATGTACGATAGAAGGTGATGATAAGTGTTTGGGTAAAAATAATAGCATTTGAATAGACATTTAAATTGCATAAGAGACAAGCTGGGATGAAATCTGATCACAGCCTAATGCAGACAGAATGGAGAGAAACACATGTGAATCCATGAGACAGTAATGTGGTCCTTGTGTTTGAAGACCAGGAAGGCAGCCAGCATGGTGGAGCAGAATGGACATGACCAGTACAAATGCACCTTCACTTTATTTTTTTTTTAATTTTTTATTTATTTGAGAGAGAGAGAGAGAGAGAGAGAGAGAGAGAGAGAGAGAGAGAGTGGTGTGTGTATGTGGCCAGCTCAGCCCACCAGGGGGCGGGGCTGGCTGGCATGTGGTGCTGGGGGATTGAACCGCGGTCCCTG
>NW_004524614.1:12812546-12823308 GCF_000260255.1 Octodon degus
GTGTATGTGGCCAGCTCAGCCCACCAGGGGGCGGGGCTGGCTGGCATGTGGTGCTGGGGGATTGAACCGCGGTCCCTGATGCCTTGCCAAGCTTGTTCCAAGTAGGTGCCTTAGACCACTGAGCCATCTCTCCAGCCCCTGCACCTTCACTTTAGGTGCAATTATACAATAAAGCACACTTCATTCTTGATATAGTTGTGCTTTGGAGTCATCATTTGATGCTATGATAACCAGTTAATTTTGTTCTATTCAGCTGTTTCCAACCTCAAGACTTGCCACAGCATTTCCATACTTTCCTATGCTTCCTCTACGGCATCAGTTCGCCTTCTCGTCTGTTCTGCTGCCTTCATGATGAAGCTCCATTTTTCTAACAGACATAATCAAATTTTCTCAATCAAAAAAATAAAGATAAAAAGCAAAACAAAGCTCACTACTTTGTTTGGAGATCACTAACTCTCTCCAATTTATTCTTAAATTCTATCCATTCAATAATCTCACTTTCTTTTTTTTTTTTTTTTTTTTTGGCAGATGTGGGAATTGAACTCAGACCCTTGTGCTTGCCAGGGAAGCACTTATTCCACTGAGCCATCTCCCCGGCCCCTATCATCTCACTTTCTAAACTCATAATTTCAACTTGCTGTCTACATTTCCCCAGGACGTGAAGTTCTTCCACTCATGCTTCTGTTTTGCAGTCAATAAAAGTGATGTTCTTTGATCAGACTATTATCTCTTTCTTGCTTTCTTTCTCCTGAATTGCCTGATGATTTCTATGTAATCGACCCCTCAATATAGGAGGTACAACGATGAACTTTGCAACTGAATTTATCAAGTAAACACCCAATATACTACCATACTTATGGTGAGAATGGTGGCAATTAAACTCTCCTTATGTTTCAGTCTCCTCCTCATAAATCAGAGTCAGAAGAATGTCTACTTCATATGGTCCTTATGAGTACTAAAACAATTTTTTTTTAGTACCAGGGATCTAACTCAGGACATTCACTTGTCATGTAAGCTAATTCTTAGTAAGAGCTTAGTGAAGTATTAAACACTCAATAAATGTTTGTTGTTATTTTTAGTACTGAGACTCTTCTTATCCTTTCCCTTCTGAAATCACATTTTTCTCTTGTTCTCTTTGCTCCACTTGATTCTTTGCTTATCTCAGTTCAATTTGAGGTGAAGAAATTGGAAACACTGAATAAAATATGGATCTTTTCCTCAAGGAATTTCAGCATAGAGCCCTTTTGATTTCCTTGGGATTTGCTATCCTCTCTTCATAAATCTTGGGCTCTTTGACATTTTTTTCTTCTGTGTTTTTATTTTATTTTATTGAGAAACAAATATCAATGAGACAGTTTTAAAGCTGATTAATGGGAAGTTTTCAATAATTAATACATTGTACATTGTTATCTTCTTAGTGGTTACCCACAGTACAAGAAGCAGGCAGGATATCCTGTCCAAACACTATTACTACAAATCTTTCTTCTCATTGAATTAAGCAAAAGTAGCTGTATATCTATCGTAACTATTCTGTATATACAAATACAAAATGGTCCTTCCCTTTTATCCCCCTTTTTTTTGTTTAGTTCTGTCATAGTTGGGTATTCTATTGGCAGCTAAATATTATAGATGTTTGAATTCAGCAAAACAATCCAACACAGTCCAGCAGTCCACAATAGTAGTAGGTTATCAGCAGAAGTTGTTGACTAGAGCCTTTTCCAGCTCAGCATATTAATATGGCTTTACTTTAGATACCTCATTTTTATACTTTTCTGCTGAATGGTTAAGATCAAGATAAAGCAAGACCTATATAACAAGAAATGTAACTTTCTTCTTTGGTTTTTGCTTAACAGAAATTTCATTCACAAAACTTTGTTCTAAGCATCTTAAATTCATAGATTTTAGGTTGACCTGTGATCCAAAGTCTACCCTGACCAGTGAACAATTCTACTGGATTAAATTCAGTCACTATTATGATATATTTATAGTTCTTTAAGACATAATCCAGAAGGGAGATTCTTTTATCTTTTTGTCATTATCCATTTTTTTATTGTAATTTCAAGGGGCATCCTTGATGAAAGGCAGCTGTTGAGAATTTATGTCCTAACTTTGACACTTGGCTTTTCTTTCCCTATTGAAACCAAAGGGATGTTACACTTATCTGTAATTGGAAAGAGAGAAGAGAACAGAGGATGGAGAGGGAGAGGGAGAAGGAGATATAGAACATTAATCATCCAGCCCATGATTGGTGTTGAAAAAAGCAGGAGTCTATATCTATTAACTTTCACCATGGGACACATATTTAGCAGTTTAATGACGGAGTAATTCACTATTCTTCATGAGTCTGAGGACTATCTGGGGGGTGCTTATGTGGGCCTGCTTGACTGGGGTTGGATAGTCTTGGCTGGTTTGTTTATTGATGAGTACTGATGAAATTGACTATTAGTTGGAGCTCAGGGATGATGAAGTTCACTGCCAGATATTACACTATTACATGGAGATAAGCTTGGAAAAACCATCATAAACCACACAGGCCTAGAGCAGGCACCACAGACCTGCTGTTGGTTGTACCTCATACTCTGACAGCATCTCACCCTTTAAATCACAGGAGTCATACATTAGAAGGCAAAGATCAAGACCCTTGATCAACATGCTCCTCCTTCCACTCAGCATCACTGCCAATAGTCCCCTTCTAAGGAAGCCAGAGCTTCCAAGACCCAGAAAACCCTCAGATTTTTCCATAAATGAAGACAATATTCTTTCTTCTTTCTTCCTAAAATAGACGTCTTGATTTCAAATGCAGTCTTGCTTCCTATAGTCTACTAAGAGCTACAACAGAGTTCTCACACTTTGTGTTAGGATAATATTAATGATAAGGGGGGGGGGGCCTGGGGAGATGGCTCAGTAGGATAAGTGCTTGACTGGCAAATGCAAGGATCTGAGTTCAATCCCCGGTTCCGCCAAAAAAAAAAAAAAAGTAATAATGATAAGGGGGAATCAGGCGGGATCTTCTAAATACCTGTTTTGTCAACAACTAAATCCATCTCTTCCAAATATCTTATTTAATGGTAAGATTAAAGTCATTTTCTATTTTGTATGGTTTCTTTTTCCTTCAATTAATTTGATTTTCATATCTACTTAATATCTGTTGATAATATTTCTCTCCAGATGTCCAAATTTACCAATCTAGATTCAAATAATGATAATAATAAACACATAAATATTTATTGAGTGCCTGATAATGTGGATGTTTTTGTGTATTTAGCACAGGGTCTGCAGGGTCTACATGGTCTCATGATGTAGATCAGACTCATAGTTATTCTCCTGTTTTCAGCCTTCCCATCGCTGGGATTACAGGTGTGCACCACCACACCTGGACTCCCTTCAGGCTCAATGAGCCTGGGGGCAGGGTTGATGAGGTGTGTGGTTATTATCTTGTGAGAAGTTTCAAACAGGACTACTTAATCCTGATAATAACTCTGAAATAGACAAGATTATCCTATCTATCAAGGAAGAAACTTAGTTTGCTTAACACCACTCAAGATATTAGTCCAAGGATAGGAAAACTAGGAACAGTTGCTCAGTAGTTAATAAAATATTTTTTAAAAACACAAAACCACATCTCACTCCTGTGTCATAAGCAAATGCATAGAACCTTCCTTTTCTTACTGCCTCTGGAACCAAGATGCTGTCAGTAAGAACGAAATAGTATGTCTTAGAACTATTCAGTGACCTGCATGTCAGGCTATTTGATAAATTCAAATCTATGACTAAATTCTCTAAGATTCCATACTTGTCCTGTGTGAACTTGTTTCTACTAGCTCTCCACTCTTACTGGAAATAAAGCCAATCAGCAGTCTCATTTTTTCTAAAGAATAATTTTGATTAAGATATCAAACAATGAAAAGTCAAGGACTTATTTATTTGGAAGAGTTAATTAATAATCAGCTAAAGCAGAGACTCATGATGAATGGCCCACCTAACTTTGATATTTTTCTCTACTCACACAGCATCATGATGGAACTGTGCACCAGTGTGAAATTATCAGAAATAATGAGTTGTCCAGGAAATTAGAACCTGAAATACTAATGAGCTGCTTAGACTGAATGACAAAAGTATTTACATTTACATAGTGGGAACTTACAGAAATGAATTTATGGATATAAATATAACAGAAAACTGGAAAAAAGGACAAATATTAGGTAATATTTTCTTTTCAGCACTGCTGACTTGAGTTATTTTGGCGTAGGTCCAAATCTTTGATCCATATATCAGGACAAAGAAATAATTATGGAGTAGTTACAAAAGTATTTGCTTGTACTAATTCCATATCAATACTAAGTGACCCTCTATGTTTTCATGAAGATGTTCTACAAGATAGGAGATATTTTTATTTTGATATATGAGGGCTTTAAGGAAAAATATTTCTCTTATGTTGAGCTGTTATATTTTGGGTTGCATTTTCACTGCTAATAAACTAATCCTATCTAATACATACAGAGAGAGTATGTTTTGGGTTGGTAGGGAATTGGGTGGTGAGCTGGATGAATCACGGTAACTTGAGTAGACTTTTACCAAGGGATACTGCTGCTAGGAAACATCTTATCTCTAGTTCCAAACAAGCTTAGAGAATCAGTTTGGATGGGCCTATGGCACTACAAATTTCTTCAACTCTGAGAAAATTCCTATGATGCTAGAACTTCAAAGCCATTCTGGGCCTTTCTCCAATTGTTAAGTGAAGTGGAATAGCCTGAACTGGTTTAGAACAGAAGTGGGACTTCTCAAGGCCTCAATTATACCATACAAACCAGCAGTTTTATAACTCATCCACTTACTCTCCTAAATGCTTTCAAGTGACCCCTGCAGTGACACAACTACATGTGCTTAGAGAGGAAAGCACAAGCATGGGGACTTTCCTGGAGGCTCCTGTCTCAGTTACTTTTCTCTCCTTGCTGGAATAAAAATACCTGAAACCCCAAATTAAGGAAGGTTTATTTAGATCACAGCTTATGCGGGTTTCAGTCCATACTCCACTGACTTCAAGAGGGGTGCACATGGCAGAGGGCAATAGTTCATGGTGGAAGAAAACAGTAAAACAGCGGAAGCAAAAAGGGAGGCGCAGCAACAGTAGAGGGGCCTTAGCAGAGAGCAGGCCTCTCTCTCTTCCTTATACTGAATTCAAGCTACCTGTGGATACAGCACTCACGTCAAAAATGTCAGCAGCACTCACATCTATAGGTCCAGCATTGGATCATGAGTTAATCACAACCTCTAGAAGTCCACCCTAATGACTTCATGAGGCTTTAGGGGGACAGTTGGACACAAACCATAACAGCTCCCCTGATTATCCTCTGAAGCAATCATTTTGCTTTATATAACAGTGTTTCTGTTTTTATTTTTTTGTGGTACAGGGGATCAAACTTCCACTTGCTAGGCTGGTGCTTAAACCACTGAGCTATCTCCCTGGCTCAGGAAAAATCTTTTTCTTTCCAAAATGCTGAGTACACAAAGGTCAGATGTAGTTCTGGAGCCAAAGCTCAAGTCCTGAGCTCCCTGTTGACATGTGCTGAGCTGACTAGACTGCCTGGCTCTATGACTACTGTCAACGGTGTGCTGTGTGGGAAGGACCATGGGGTACCTGCACCCACTCTGTGGGATAAGTTCAGAGAATGCCCATTTATGTCATGTTCCATAGGGACCATGGTCTGATGACTGAACTGTGTGGCACACCCTCTATATGGCATAAGACTTGGACAAGCTAAGCTGCCCGATTTACTTTGGACTTCTATTCTAAGGAGTATATGGTGGAGGGAGTATTGAGACATTTGTACATATTACTTCAAGAACTTTTGTTTTCATGATTTAATCATAACACTGATTTTCTTGGAAACTGAGTCAAGAGAATGATTACATCTAAAACAAGAAAAAATAGTTTAAATGTAAATTATTTGTTTTACCTTTAACTTAAGTATATATAAACATTTACAGAAGAACAATGTAGATGAAAAAAAAATCCACCATGGTTATTTCCAATCCATCTTGCTCACACATTAAATACCCCTACGTGTAGCCACAGGATGGAGTTTTGAACACTGCTTCACTAACAGACTGTTACTGGGTTTAAATTTTTTGGAATGGTCAATGAGCTACTAAATGAAATTAACATACTATTATGATGATGATCATGAAAAGATTATCTGTGGTTTCTCTGTGTCAACCTACTGTTCATAAGTTTTCAGGACAGGCTGTATCTGAGCAGCTTCATCCACTTACTCTTCTCTTTCTGGATTTGAATTGTTTCTAATAGTTGTTGAATAACTTTGATGTAATTAAAATAATGTTACTGAATTTTCTTTTTTTAATAATTTTTATTGAGAAATAGCAATGAGACAGTTTCAAAACTGATTACTAGCACAGTTGCATTAATTAATATATGGCACATTCTTGTCTATTGGTTATTCATTGTACAAGATGCAGACATGATATCCTGCCCACAAACACTATTAGAACAAATCTTTCTTTTATTGAATTAAGAGAATATAGCTGTACATCTATCCTATTTTGAATATACAGATACAAAGTAGTCTTACATTTGTATCCCCCTTTTTTTGGTTTAGTTTTGCCAGAGAAGAGTATTTCATTGTCATTTAAATATTGTAGGTGTGTGAATTCAGCAAAATATTCCCATATAGTCCAGTAGTCCATAATAGTAGTGGGTTTTTCTTATGACTAACAATGTCAGAAATTGCTGACTTGAGCCTTTTACAGCTCAGCATATTAATATGGCTTTACTTTTTATACCTCATTTTTATACTTTTCTGCTGGATGGTTAAGACTAGGATAAAGCAAGACCTACATGACAAGTAATATAACTTTTGTATCTGATAAGGTCAGTCAAATCCCTTCAGGATTTATTCTGATACTCTGTACCGCAGTCTGTAGATCCTTTGTCAGTATGAGCCATGTGGATGAGTCACAGCCATTACTTGACCAATTTGCTCTCTGAATTTTCTACAAGTGACATTGAGTTAGAATTTTTGAAAGAATAAGAAAAAGGTCAGTTGTGTGAAGATTACGGAATATTTCAAAATATTTAGAAAATTTTGATGTATTATTATTACCTGATATTTTACAGGTATGTGTTTGTTCATTCTGTGATTTTTCCAACACTTGGAATGATCTAGTTTATTTATATTTGCCCATCTAATGTTAAACACCATTTATTTACAATTTTATCTTGTTTTTATTCATTATACCTAGTGTTGAGCATTTTTCATATGTGGACTTTTCATCTTTATAAGATTATTTCAATCACTGTATGCTGGGTATAGAGTGTTTATGTTTATAGGCTCTAATACAGGGTATTTAAAGCTGATATGTAATTAAATGATAGGTATTTGTATATGATGCTAATGATGTCTACCCTGCTGCACTATCTTATTACCTCTAGTTCTTATTTATTGCTTCTTTAACTTTTCCAACATGTGACAATGCCATATGTAAGTCAAGACAGTGTACATATCTCCCTATACTCTCAAGGACTTTAATTTTTCTTTCATCCTTGCGTTTTCTCTGCATCCATTGATATAAATGAAATTTCTGATCTTTAATTATTGAACAACCCAATTTACACACTTTTAATAATTCTTCTCATTGAGATTTATGATGTTCAATGGAAATTGGGCAGTGGAATTTGCTTTTATCTTCAGAATAATTTGCATTATTACATTACTATGATTTCTCTAGTTTTCTAAAGTGGATATTTAAATATTAAGGTCTATGTTTTGTTTTCTTTTTTCTTTTTCTTTTTTTTTTTTTTTGCAGAACCATGGACTGAACTCAGGCCCTTGTGCTTGTCAGGCAAGCACTTATTCTACTGAGCCATCTCCACAGCCTTCTTTGTTCTTTTTTGACAAAATGTTCATTGTTTTAAATTTCTCCCGAAGCAGCAATAGAAATGATAAAAAGATAAACATTCATTTTCATACATTTCATACAATTTTCATACCTTTAAGATTTTATCAAGCCTTTCATTTGACATATTTGTCATTTAAAAATTTGCTATATAATCTCTAATTCTTAGGGCTTGTCTGAGTATGTTTCTATTGTTGGTTTCTAGTTTCATTTCAACATGGTATAAAGGCTTAGTTTATATGACTTTTCTTCCTTTGGATGCATTAAGTACTTCATTAATGCCTGCAATATGGTCTATGCTGGTGCATTTTGGCATAAGTTTTCCATTTATTCTGTATTTTTTATGTTTATATTACATTTATTATATTATTTAAATATTTGTGTACCTCTAAATTGACAAATAGAAATTGAGTTCATTTATAATTTAATGTCTGGTGCCTTGAAACAGTTGAAATTTATACACTGTCAGATAATCAAACTGATACAACAGAGTATTTTACAGATATTTCATATTCTGTAGTGAGAACCCTTCAAATCGAATGCTGTGTTTAATTATACCATCCTTAACTATATTCACAATACTGTATAACAAGTGTCTGGTTCAAAAAATCACATCAGACGTGTGCAATTTAGGTGTGTGATAAGAAGTATTATACAAATGAGCCTATTTGTATCCTGAATACTAGGCCAGAATTATAAAAAAAGAAGGGATATGGAGTGGAGGATGATCAAAAGACTGGATACTTACTGGATGTCATAAAGGATAGCTAACCAACATGATAAGTTGAATCCATTTTTTAAAAAAAGCTTAAAATAACACAAACATCTAAAGAATTTTCTCTTATAAGCAATATTTGTTTTTGTTTTTTTGTCTTTGGGGAAGTTTTTTGGTGGAACCGGGGATTGAACTCAGGACTTTGCACTTGCCAGGGAAGTGCTTATTCCACTGAGCCATCTCCCTGGCCCCCAATACTTGTTTTATTTATTTATTAATGTATTTAGTACAGGGTCTACACTGTCTCACTACACAGACCAGACTCGTATAGTGATCCTCCTGTTTTCAGCCTCCCAAGCGCTGGGATTACAGGCCTGAGTCACCATGCCCAGTCTCAATCACTATCTCAATGTGCCCCAGAGGCGGGGCCAGCACAGAATGCCAGAGATCAACAATACTTGTTTTAATAGCATTTTTGAAAGCCTTTTCTGTGTGTTTTAAAAATAGTTTTTAAATAAAATAAAGAAAAGCAAAACAAAACAAAAATGATTGAAAGGTACAATAGAACCTGAGAAAGGGAAAGAAACTGTTCAAAGGGAAGTAACAACTGGGATGAAGGAAAGGAGGAAAGAAAGAAGGAAGGTGAAAAATATAGATGTATGTACCTAGGATAGTTTGTGTAATCATATTGTTGATTTCCTCTGGTTTATTGAAAGGTTTTAAAGTACCTATTAGGTTTCATTAGAGTTTTGATTTTCTACAGTGTCCTAATGATCTTTATATACCCTCACACACCTTGGGCAACAATTGAAGACATTTATGTTTTGTAAATGTTTGCAGTTCTCAAATACCTTAGTGAGTATAGGTGTGACAATATTTTCTCTTTATCATGCCTAGAATACAAATAGTGCGTGTACACTTAACCATTAAAAGGAAAGTCAGCCTCCTTTAATGCCATCCTTCTAGGATTCTCAAGTTACGCTTAACAAAGATAAAACCCTTCTGAAAAAAATAAGGGGAAATTTCTCATGTTACATTTGGCAGTGACTTCTGAGATAATACGAAAAAACAAAAAACAGAGAACTTAAGAAAAAAATGACAAATTAGTCTACATCAGAATTAAAAGCATTTGTGCACCAAATGATACTACCAGCAGAGAGAAAGTTCATTACGGAACAGAAGAAAATGTTTTTGTATCATTTATTGACCAGGGATCAATAACTAGAATTTGTGGAAAATTCCCAAAACTCAACAATAACAAAAACACGTTTAATGAGTAAAGGAATGAGTAAAGGATCCAAATACTTTTCTTCAAAAATGCACAAAGGGCCACCAAGGATCTGAAAAGATGCTCTATACAGTATCACTAATAGGAAAATACATACCAAAAGTAAAATGAGACATCAGTTTACACATACTAGAGTAGTTTTATTTCTCTTTTTCTCTCTGTCCTATACACATACGTGCACACACACATACATATGCACACACATGAGCACACATGCACGCAAGCACACTCACCACAGAAGTATGGACAAACCAGAAGATAAGTATTGGCAAGAATGTCAAGACACCACAGTCCTTGTACAGTGCCAGTAGCAATATAAAAATTGTATAGGCACTATAAAATGCAGGGTAGAAGTTGGTAAAAAATTAAAGATAGAGGTAACACGTGATCCAGCACTCTCAGATATGGGTAAACAACCAAAAGAATTAAAAATAAGGACTAAATACATATTGCTAGACCCAGTCCTAGCCCAGGTCCGGTGAGTGTGTGGAGAGCTTCCTGCTACCCTGCGCCAGCTGAACCAGTCCCACCCCAGGCACACCGTGGGCCCGACCCTCTCCCACCCCCTCGGGGCGCCCCCCACCACTCCACCATACCTGCCCAAACCCTCCCACCGAGTAGGAATTTCTGTCGAGTTCCAGGATCCCCAGACCAAGTCCTAGCCCAGGTTCGCAGCGGGAAGAAGCTGAGCACAGCAGCCGTACCTGAGCCAGACGCAGCTGGTAAGTCCAAAATCTGTAGAGCTCCACCTGAACATCAGTACGTGTGAAGGTTATAACTACAGCAAAAATCTACAACAAAGGGCAGAAGACAGTGCTACACAAAATGACGAGAAGGAACAAAAT
>NW_004524614.1:12828853-12830259 GCF_000260255.1 Octodon degus
GTATTCAAAGAGGTTGGGATAGATATATAGTTGCATCCTCTTAATGAATGGAATGATTTGTTCTAATGGTGTTTGTAAATAGGATCACAAGTCCACATCTTGTACAGCAATCAACCACTAAGAAGAATATATGCAGTGTAATATTTGTTGAAACTGTACTTCCAATTTGATTTGAAACTGTCTCATTGCTATCTGTTTATCAATAAAACTTTGGGGAAAAAAAGATATTGCTATGTTTATGGCAGCATTATACAAAACAGCCAAAAGGTAGATGAAATCCATGTGTATTCACAGATGAATGAATAAACAAAATGTGGAATATGTGTGTCATGGAATATTATTTGACCCTATGTAGCACATTTCTGACATGTTCTACAAATGGGTGGCGCTTAAGGACACTATGTTATATAAAATGAGTTAGTCACAGAAGGACATTTATTGGGCCAGGGGGATAGCTCAGTAGAATAAATGCTTGCCTGACAAGCACAGGATCCTAAATTCAATCCCTAGTAGCAGAAAAAAAAGGACAGTTATTGTGACGCCTCTACTTACCTGAGATGCCTAAAATTGTCAAATTCATGGAGATGTAGTAAATTTGCAGGTTTTAGGGATTAGAAACTACTGTAATGCTGAGTTATTGTTTAATGATTATAGAATTTTAATTTTTGGAAGAAAAATATTGGCCTAAAAATGGATGTTGCTGTGACATCATAGCAATGCAAATGTAATTAATGCCACCGAACCAGGCACTTAGAATTGTTATAAGAGTTATAGCTAGACAATGATAGATAGATAGATAGATAGATAGATAGATAGATAGATAGATAGATAGATGATAGATAGATGATAGATAGATAGATAGATAGATAGATAGATAGATAGATAGATAGATAGATGATAGCCACACTTTTTATAAACAATTAAAAATGGATAGTGGTTCCCAAAATGAATTTGCAAAAATTTGCTTTCACTGGATCTGAACTTTCCCCCTAAGTCCCAAGTATTATAACTGAGTCCCGACCCTGTACCACTCTTGCAAGATGGGGGAACCCCTTTGAGGTGAGGCCATGTTGAAGGAATTTAGGCCAGTGGGGCCTCTCCCTTGGAAGAAATACCAAAATCCTGGCCTCTTGTCTTTCTCCTTGCCTCTGAGCTCCCATGAGATGTGCAGGTCACCTCTGCTGTGTGCATTTGCCATAATGTCTGTCTCACAATAGTCCTCCAATGGGCCAGTCACTCATGGACTAAAGCCTCCAAAACTGTAGCAAAAATAAGGTGTTTCTCCTTAAACTTTTTTTTTTTCAGAACTGGGGATTGAGTTTAGGGCCTTGCATTTGCCAGGCAAGCTCTTATTCTACTGAGCTATCTCCCCAGCCCCAAAGTGTTTCTCCTTAAAAGTTAATTTT
>NW_004524614.1:12830459-12831660 GCF_000260255.1 Octodon degus
AAATATAAATACAGCAGTTGAAGGTGACCATATGCAATGTAGGTAGAGCAGAGAAAAGAGTATTAAGGAAAAGAAAATGATTAACAACAGGTATGGAGAGGAGAGTGAAGATATTGTCTGGGGTCCCCGTGGTTCCACTTCCCAGTTTTTTTAAGGCTTGGCATTCTTATTTGTATGAAGTCTCAGGTATTTTATAATAAATGGCCTCCATGTACTCTATTTACTTTAGCTGATTTCTATAACTTGTAATCAGAATTCCAAAAACCTAGACTGTATCAGTTGTACAGCTGTGCTTTTTGAAAGCAGTCAGATACTTGACACTGTGTTTGACAGATTAAAGTGGCTCTCGGCCTGATAAATACCCAAATGTTCGGGCTACTTGACACAGTGTCTAAAGAAACAGAGCCAACTTCAAGAGTATCCAGTTCTGAACATAATGCTGTAATCAGTGATCCACCAGGGCAACCTCTATTTGACATTAGGTTATTTGAGTGTTTGTTCAGAACTTAGAGATCCTAGCTGAAAGTTATTTGAAACACACAGTATTGCAGTTGATACAGAACAAGTTGTTACCCTTTCTTCTAAAGAACATAGTGATATTTTTGGAGCTCCCTTATTGTGTTACATGATGGAAAAACATCCAGAGGTGGCATATTTTAAGTCTTAGAAACAGCCTAACTCCATGAAATGCACTATTCTCTCTTAATGCCGTTAAATCTCTTTGCTGTTTTCTGTTTTAAAGTCATATTATTGTCTAATCACTCACCATCTTAAAATTCAAAGCAGTTTACAGCTTACAATCTTGGCAATAAAAGGGAGACTTAGAAGCAATAAACATTTTTGAAACAATTCATCTAGCCCTAAAAAGGTGCCAGAGTGAGTTTTGGAGTGATAGGTTTGAATTTAAAAATGAAAATTTGCTCCCAGAGTGAGACTTAAAATGTCACAAAGGTGTTTTATAGCCATGTTATAAACCTTGAAAAATAACCTAGACCTCCGAGCCAATAAAGGTGCACTGCGGGAGTTCTTCAGTGCTGACCTCTTCATCCAAGACAGTCCTCTGTGTCTTGCCCTGCTATTACTACACCTATGTTGCTACGTGTGTGTGTGTGTGTGTGTGTGTCTTATATGAATTTGTGCCTTCTTTCTTTTTTTTATGATGTTTTCTTTTTTTTTCCAAAGTTTTTTTTAAAAGTTTTTT
>NW_004524614.1:12833181-12857447 GCF_000260255.1 Octodon degus
GGGAGAGTTGTGAGGTTTGAACTCCAGCAACCTGAGGCTGACAGCTTTGTGGAAGCAGCCACTTAAAGGCCTGAGCTAGGGCCAGGCCCCCGAGAGTTTGAGTTTTTAAAAAAGCAGAAGAGATATATGGGCATTCCTATTTGTATGAAGTCTCAGGCATTTTATAATAAAGGGCTTTCATGTACTTTATTTACCTTAGTTGATTTCTGTTACTTATAATCAGAATCCCCCAAAAACCAGAATGTATCCGTTGTACAGCTGTGCTTTTTGAAAGCAGTCAGATACTTGACAATGAGTTTGACAGATTAAAGAGACTCTTGACCTGATAAATACCCAAATGTTCTGAGCTACTTGACTCAATTGTAATTTTCAGAACTGATAGAGCTTAGCACTGGAACTATCATTTTCAACACGTTGTTCTGCATTATTGTGGTCATTTTGCAGTGGTCTACTCAAGCCTAGGTGACAGTCTATGCTGGCCTCTTTATCTGTGATGGTGCTCTGTGTCTTACCCTGCTATAGCCTTTACCAAGTGTCGGGCGCCCTCCCGTCCAGCAGGAAAGCACTCAACACGATTTGTGCGGCGGAAAGCTTTAATCGTTCTCCTGAGTGGCGCGCCCCGAGAGAGCGCAGTTCCTCTCTCCGTCTTTCCTCTTCCTGTCTCTAACCCTCCGCGTCGCGGAGCGTTTCTTTTATATCCTCACACTGTCCAATCGAGGGTTGATACATGTTACAGCGCCATTGGTTACAATCTCAGGGAAGGTATCTTACATCATTATAGGCGGGTGTATAGCGACTGCGGAAGCAGGAAATGAGCGCCATCTTGGCACACTCGGTGGGAGGGGTAATCTAGCGCAGGCTTCAAGGGCTGCAGCAGGCCTCACCCAATGGTCCCTAGGAGTTTTGGTTCTGAAGCCGCGATTCGCGGCATGGGCTCTCTACAACCAGGGTAGACCAAAAGAATGTGGCTGCAATACAGCTACCAGTAACAATGACAGAAAGCACATCAAAAGCATTCTAATTCAGTTCTTTCTTTTTCTTTTTAACATTGAACAGTTTCTAATTATTTTTTTTTTACCAAAATAGTCCTCAAAAAATTCCTCAATTCTAAAGTTGTCAAATACAAGCAATATTACTGGCTACCTACGTTCATGTGCTTAAGCGTGTTTGATCATCAATGACCAAATCAAATGAGGGCATATATATTTTGGTAAAAAGGAAAAAAGGATGCATTCAAACCCCATTCGGAGGAGATGGAGGGATCCACTCATCTCAAGTCACCATCTCACTGTGCACAGGTGGTAAGGGTCTTTTATAATAAGGACCAGGCAGGAGGGGAGCACAGAGAGATGATGCAGACCTCCACTTGCTTTGTCACCTTGGGCCATCTTCAGCTCATCCCCCTCTTTCTTGTGGAAAAGAAACTAGGCTTCTACATATTCAATTATTTTGGCCTGAGGAGAGGATAGGGGTGTTGATTATCTGCTTAGCCAGAGGAAGCTGGGAAAAGCTGCTTAACACCAAAATAAGAAATCTAACTTTTAAAGTTTCATTATGCAGTTATGGTTACATTAGAGACTTTCTTCCTTCACAACTCAACTGCCTGGTGGCCTAGTTCCCCACACCCCTAACCCTCTATAATGAGCTGCTATCACACCCACCCAGAGACACGTCCTTTCTACCTGCTCAGATAGATCACATTTGCCTTGTCACTAATAGTGAGTGACAGGGAAGCAAGATCTTAAATGCAACTGCCCAGTGTTCTAAAATTTCACTTATTTTTTCTGAGTAGGAGTGTGAAGAATTGTCTATAGTTATGACAGTTATAATGGCAGAAAGGTAAGAGTATCTAGACAAGAATGTTAAATGGAATTTAATTTTAAAAAATACATGTCTGTATCTGTACTCATTACATGAGTCACACATCACCTTCGCAATACCAACTAGGCCTTCTCTGCTCCCTCTTCCCAGATAGCTGCAACTTCCTTCCTCTTCTTGGGTCTCTGCTCAGATGGCGCCTACTGCAGAAACTTTTCTTGTCCTTTAGCCCATAGCAATCCTTCCCCTCCACAACACACTTCTGTGCCCCTTGTAGTGAGTCCCTATGTCACTTTTCTCTGTGCTCCTGTCACTTCCCAACATCCTGACATGATATTTTTTAGGGCCTTAGAGTCATGATGGCAGAAACTGTCCTGTGACCACTGTTGGGAGCTGCAGAAGCTAGGAAATTGATCAAATGTGTATAGGTGGGACTAGGCCTCAGTGCCTAAACCAAACAAGCTGCGTCAGTCCCGAGACAAACATCGTGTCTGGTTAAGGTCAACTATTAGTCATTAGGCAACCTTGTGTCATATATTACTAACTTTGCAAAGGTATAAATAAAAGTTGGTTTTGTTGTGGGGTTGGGTATATCTGGCCTACCAGGCAGACCTGCCACCATCTAGACCAGCTTTTGTCTTTTTATCTATCTTTTTCTCATTCCTGCCACTGTTTCTTCCCAGGTAGAACAGATCTGACTGAAACCAAAGGATTCCCTACAAACCAGAGCCTAAATCAGAATCATGGCTTCAGGAGGCTCTCAATAAATGACTTTTGCAGAAAGTTCATGTGTACATTAAAACAAAACCAAAGTCAATCCAGACTTTTCAATGTCATTTTAAGACTGGATGTAGTTGTCAGCCCTAGAATGCGCTAACCTGACTTTTGGGGGCCTTTCTCTCTGCATCATCAACTCATCTTTTTTACTGCATTACTTTTTTTCATTACTGAGGATTAAACCCAAGACCTTCACACTGAGCTATCGCCCCAACCCTTTTTTATTTTTTATTTTAAGTAGCTGAGTAATCCAGACTGTACTTAAACTTACTGTCTCCCTACCATAACTTTCCAGAATGCTCCTGCATGCCATCATGCCTGATTCTGTTGCATTCTTGTCTCCATTACACTGGTCTACATCAAATTATTCCTTTCTATTATATCTGAAATATTAACTTGCATTCTCTCCATTATTGTTGACCTCTGTACAAATTTCTGCAAACTAAAATTAAAAATATCCTCACTTCTCAAAAGTGCACTCCACACATATGACAATAGAAATTGTAAGAAATTTTCTAGTATGGCTTCCATCTAGGTCCTATCTTGTCCTATAGGATTTATGCTTCACCTATTCTGGAGTTTCTTACGCCATATGAGTTGGCTTGCTACAGGACCAGGTACCTGAACCATTTCCCTTTTGTGGTTTAACTGCCTCTTCTTATTGCTGAGAGCAGCTGTACTTTAGGTAGCTTTCTATTGCTGTGATGAATAGCTGACACAAATGACTTAAAGAAGGGAAAATATACTTTGGCTTACAATTTGAGAGACCTTACCCATGGTCAGCCTGCTGCCATTGATTTCAGGTCTGTGAAGAGACAGAAACACCTTGGTGGAAGGGCATGGCAGACAGGCAGGAGAGAGAAAGAGGACCTGGGGAAAAGACATAACCCAAAAGCTTCCCCTCTGACGTATTCCCCTCAATGAGGCCCCACTGCCTAAGTTTCCTTTGCCTCTTAGTAATTATCAAATATCAAATGATGGTGTTATCAACTGATTAATCCACTTCAGAAAGCTCTACCTCTGAATACATGAGCCTTCTGAGGGACATTGTAGAACTTCACTGTGACACTTGCCACCAGCTTAGTGGAAAAGTAAAAACTATTAACAAAATACACAGAATTTTTTTGATCAATAGGAGAAGGAAACCCATGAAGAAATTCTCTCAACCTCCCTAGAGAGATTGTGAGCATGTACAGGTTCTCCTGACACCAAGACTAAGAACTTCTTTCACCAAGGAGTAGTCATCTTGGGCAACCTTCATTATTTCACACTCCTTTGCTGCCTCATGTGACTTCTGTTCACTTCTCTTCCTTGGGATTCACTCCTTAAAGTCATGCTGGCACACAGCTTTTGAATTTCTAAGAACTCATACCAACCTTTGAACTTCTAAAGAAAATAAAGTTACTTTCAAGTAGAGAACCACATTAAAACAAAACAAAATGAAAGTGAAGAAACATCCAAAACATTGAAAAATTGTCCTATGGCATGGAAATTATTTTCATTCTTATTCCTATATCATAAAATAAGAAGTTTTATTTAAGTAAAGTGTTTTTATTTTGCTGTTTAAGTATTTGACTATTCTAACACATGGGCTGCAGAAATGTACAGCACATGCTCATGCATGTCATCTAATTTCATGCTGAGTTAGGAGGACAGGTGCTGCATGGTGTGCTGCATGAGAGCAGGAACTCAGTTCTTCCCACTTGTACCAAGAGTAATTTCACAATAAAATATTTCTAACCAAAGAATGAAATAGCCATAATGTTTCAGTCAATTACAGGTTAAGAATCTATTGTTCAGTAAAGTATTGTGGGCTCCTCACCATAGACTACATTGACAATAATTCAATTTAAGTGCATTTCTAGACTTAATGAAATTAATTCACATGCTGGGATTCTTCAATTATATTATTCAGATTTGTGCCTCAAAAATGGACACATTACGATGTTGGTAAATCACAGAGCTTTATTTGACAGCCAACCAACAATTTTTAGTACAGCACATTCAGCGCCACAAAAATCAAAAGAAGTCAAAAATTTGTTTAGTGAAGCCAGGAGTCTAAGAATGGGCCCAGTTGTAAACTCACAAAATTTGAATGCTTCATATTTATGTGTAAGGTTTTGTAAAGGTTTACACAAAAGTAAGCAATCAGCTACTTTGAAGACCAACCTCTCTTAGTTGTCTGGAAGTTGGGATTATTTTCTGTGGATGTATTATCCCCTGCCTAACTACCCACACCAACTCCTCAGTGCATACTCAACCCATGATTCTGTCGAGTCCTGTACTGGGATTTATTTGGGTGAGAAAAAATAACATGGAAAGAAAATTAAGTTCCTCTGGCTTTCCTACCCAAAGCCATGTGGGTGTCTTTTGAAAGGATACATTTGGGTTTACATTCATCTTACCTTCCTTTCTTCTGCTGCTTCCTGTCTTGTAATAATTTTTCTTCCTCAGAAGGCCTCATCCACAGGAATCCCAGGTGTTTCTCCCTCCCTAGCTCTATGAGAGCCTCTCCTCTCTGTCTCTCTGGGGTTACAGGCTCTGATTTAGACGCTCAAATGGGCACGATGTTCTCATTCACATCTGGGTTTCAGCAATGACACACCACCATCTTTCCAGAAGATTAGACCGGCTTAAACCTATTGGTTTTATACAAACAGTTGTAATATAAGAGATAACATACAGATAACCTAAGGAAATACACCAGGATGTATCACCTGGAGTGACCAGCACCTTTAGATCAGGCCGCATGGGGATTCATTTGGCCATGATGCAGAGAGTTCTGAGCACCAAGAAACAAATACCAATCTTACAGGTTCCTCATTATTTATCAACAGATAGGCCATTCAGACCAGAGTAGTTTTCCAGGATTGTGTAAACTGTATCATCTTCCCAGAGATGACCCTACTCTACATACTTTCTTTTATGTTTTTAGTTTTATTTATTTATTTTTTGGTATAGGGTCTTGCTACACAGCTTGGACTCATAGTGATCCACCTGCCTCGGCCTCCCCAGTACTGGGATTATAGGCCTGCACCACCACACCCAGTTTCAGGACCAGCATGGTGCACCCAGGGTTTCAGGCTGGAGCAGCATGAGCTACTGGGGATTGCACCCAGGTTTTTGCACTTGCTAAGCAGGTGCTTAGATCACCAGGCTATCTCCCTATCCTTCCATATTTTCTTTATTTCTGAAATTATAAATGTCTTTCCTGTTCTGTTCTTTCTCCCTTCCTTCATTTTTGCCTATTATAGATTGAGCCCTAGGCTTTTGCACTAAACTATATCGCAGTCTTTATTTACTTGTTTTTACTTTGAGGCAAGTTCCCACTATACTGCTAAATTGTCTAGGCTGAGCTCAAACTTGGAATCCGTGGTCTCTGCCTTCCAGGGTGTTGGAATTATAGGCATGTACCACCACAAAGGATGCCCAGTTATACATGTTTCTTAAAGATTTAAGAGCTGCACATGTTGCTCCGTGGTACTGTGCTTATATAACATGTAAGAGGCTTTAGGCCCCAACCCCAGCATGAAAAAGTGAAATAAAGGCAGAAAAAGGAAAGAAAGCTAAAGGAGGGAAGGAAGGAAAGAAGGAAGAAAAGAATGAAGGAAAGAAGGAAGGAAGGAAGGAAGGAAGGAAGGAAGGAAGGAAGGAAGGAAGGAAGGAAGGAAGGGATTTTTTTTTAAAGGTTCAGTGTGTTTTCCCCATCTCCTATGGCAGTACTAAGTTTTTTGCTAGAAGGTAAAGACAGGCAGAGCAACCCTGGATGGTGATTGGTACATGAACCTTCAGGAGATTGGTAACTGGGGATTCATTAACATGTAGATAAGAGAAAGATCTGGACAATTGGGCACAGTATCTTAAAGTTAAATAAATTGTTAGTTCTTAGAGTCTACTTTGTTCATATTAGAGAAAAAATAAACTTCTTCATATTTTAAAATATTTAAATCATAAAGAATACTAAACTTTTATGAATTAAAGTCTAAGGGGATTGTTAGATACTTCTCTAATTCACCCTACTGAGCTCTTCTGCATTTGATCCTGGAGCCTAGACTCTTCCAACTCCCCACTTTCCCACTCCACTCCACTTTACATCTCCAAGACCTAGAGCAGTGCATTTAGAATAAAAGTGTTCAATAGTTACCTCTCAAAAGCTGTTGTTTGTATTCAAAGGTAGAAGAAGCTGATGCCAATAACCACTGGTAATCTTTTGTTTTCCTTGGCTTGGTAATGGAACAGATCCTAGCTGCATGCCTCCAGCCCATCAACTATTCACACTGGCAGTCTTTGGGCCAGAAACTACTGTACACCAAAACCCAACAAGTTTTTGCCCCCACAATAGATGAATTATAGAATCACAACAGGGAACCAGAGGTGGGAGACCAAAACCAGCTCTCTAACTGGAGCCCAGTTAAGAATGCTGCAATTCAACACTCTTAAGTAGCTACAGATCCCTAAGGAAAAGTGAAGAGCAATAGAATAAGAGACAAGATAGAGCCAGGATTTAATGCCTAAAGTAGCTGCTGAGGATGAGTATGAGAGCACTGCAGGAATCTGAGAAGTAGGCCATGTCTAAGGCCAGGGAAGGTGCAGGAAGCAAGACTGAACTACTACAGCACAACACAGTCTAGCAGAAAGTGGGCAAGGCTCTGGGGAGAAAGTTGTCACATAGCTGGAGCCACAGTTTTGATTCAATTGTTATGTTCCCTCAGAGCGTTCCAGAAACTGCCTTCTCTCATAATGAACAGTATCTCTCGCCTACATCCACATCCCCCCAAATATCAAGTCTCTCCCTTATTACATGAATGAGAAATTTATTATTAAAAAAGACATATACTGGGCAATCTTACATTGTGTTCCTCCTTTGTCCTCCTTTCTATATTTATAAGACTTGAGTAAAGAACCAACTCATCTCACTGAGATGAAGTCAAGGGAAGAGTGGGACACTTCAAACAAGAACCTAGTAGCAACAGCAAAGGCAGCTGTGAGATGTGCCCAAGGAAAGCAGAAACCAGAGCTCCAGAGTAGATCAGGACCCCACCACCCTGTACTCTTGAGATAGTCCTAGTTTTGGAACTGCTGGATCTGATTGACCAAGAAAACAACTTTCCTGATAGTCCTCCTTACCTGGATATTGGTCTGTTATGGATATTTGCCTTCTTGTGCTTTTGATACACAAACAAGAGATTGGGTAGAGGGTGCTATCATCTTATTTTTATTCACTAATAAGAATTAATAAAGAGACATACCCTCTAGATCCAGCCACCTCTGAAAAAGTTCTACCTATGATCATGGAAGGCTTTGGGGGCACTTCTAAACATAAGCCATTACTGTTACCTATGTATGCAGTTAATAAGAGATTGAAAGAAAATAGAGAAGCCATTGAAAGTTATTTTTTATAACAGGAATTGAACCCAAGTCCTCATGCATGCTGCACAAGCACCTTGCCACTGAAGTGCATGACCGGTCCATCATCACACATCTTGAAACTCTGTTTGGAACAAGTATGCTGACACTTCACCATATTTCATCAGCCAATGAACCCAGACAGTGATGGGAGTGAGATTCAGTCATGCAAATAGCATCAAGATCATAGAGATGGTGCAGCCACAAACAGGAAGGATACTCGGTCACTTTATAATGAGAACTGTATATGTGAAATAACAATCCACTACCCTATAATTATCCTCTATAAAGGAGGACTTTCAATATGTCTCTTCAAATGGGTCAAGCAACCTCTGAAATCCAAACTGGACTGACCACAGCAGTCATGAAGCTAAGCCTTGGGAAATTGTGGCAGTTCTCCTGAGATCACTGTGTCAGAATTCGGTATAAATGCACAGCTCAACAGCATATATCCTTACCTATGCAGGATCCTGGAATGTACTCAGAAGTGTGACATAGCCTGCATCCATCCTTGTGGTCAGTTCAAAAAAGAAGATAAAAGGAAAAAAAGGCAAAGAGGTACTCAAAAAGAAGCATTTCTGAAGATATAAGAATAAGAGGACAGTGGCAAAGTCTGTAGCCATCGTCTTTTGCTCTTTTTTTTTTTTTTTTTTTTTTTTTTGCATTCTGTCCAAGTCATGGGAAGCTGTTCTGTGCATGTATCATGGCTATGATTTGACAATTCTCTTTGACTAACAGTTCACACTCCTTGTCCAGCCTCGTTGCCTGCTTTATGTGATTAAAGGGCCATGCCCTATTGTCTAGATAATTTGCCATGCCCTCATCTTGTGCTTCAGTTCCACTCTAGCTGTTCTGGCCTCCTTGTTGTTCTTCAAACACAAGCAATTTCCTGCCCCAGAGCCTTGTAGCTGGTATTTCCCATGTCTGGGATGTTCTTGCATCAAGTATCCACCTGACTTTGCTCTCATCCATAATGAACTTTTTCCACACCAACTTTCTTAAAATTATAATCTCTGCAGCCCACCTGACACTGCCAAATTACATCCTCTTTTATTCTCTTCTAGCCCTCTCACTAGCAAGTTTTATATTTGCTTGTTTTTTGTCTACTTTCCTCTAAAAGAATGTAAATTTCATAGGATAAAGATTTTCCTCTTTGTTTGTTGGTGTGTCCCAGGCATTTAAATAGTGCCTGGAGTACAGTAGGCACTCAGCATATGTTTTTAGAACAAGTGAGTAAATAAATTGGCCTAGTCTTTTCCAATTTCAAGGTCTGGTAGTATGTTTTTTGTAAGGTATATATTTTATTATGGTGTTCTTATTGTGCATCTCATCCTACCAAGTAAATGTATAGTGGAGATCTACAGCTACAGAGAGCAATTACAAGGAAAAAAGCAATTCAGTAATATTGGAGATATTGGAATTATATGATTCAAAATGTAACTTAAACCTATGATCAGACCATAAATAAGCATAAATAGTTTGTATACACAATATGCTTTCCTTTTTATCTTTTTGATGCAGAGTCTTGCTATTAAGTTCAGGCTGACCTACAGCTTACTTTATACCCAGGCTGGTCTCCAGCTCACAACAATCTTAAACCTACAAGATTTGAAAGGCTTTCTCTGACCTCTAGATTACTTCTTCTCATACATGTTTCCTGCACCTAACTGGAAAATTCTGTGTCTTCTCTCAGAAACAAATCTCTTTGACACACTGTTTTCATTCAAGTTCTTCATGGGTCATTCACTTATTGTTATCATTTTCAAATTTTCATTATTTCAATAAATACTTGTTGAGGGTCTGTGGTAAGGTAGGAACCATTCTTAGGGCAAAAGTATACTTATTCCAATAGTTTACAGACCAAGGGATAATAATAGCTACACTTTATCAAGTGCTGAAAACTTTACACCATTTTTTCCTTTAATTTTCACACCAGTCATATGAGGAAGGCATTAGTGTATCTGTTTTACAAGTGAGAAAATTAGGTTTTGAATACCATACCTAAAGCTTCCCCAGCAACTGTGACAGAGAAGCAAAATCCCTAAAAACCTTACTCAGTTTTCAACCTCTGCAACTGGCTATTGAGACCCAACATGAAGGCACTACACAGCCTGCACTGTAGTTCTTCAAGTCCCTAAACACACATGAGCATTCTCTCCTTCCCTCTAAAATTGTGGTCACATCTCAGTTGCATTTCTTCGTTGTTTTAGTCTAGTCTGTGATTTCCATTTATATAGAACAACTGACATATCTATATTTATAATGTCATATGATTATCAATAGAAGAACATCTGTAACATATATCCTTCTTTATTCTGTTAATTATGAGCTTAGCAATGACAGGAACTTTAATAACTAATACTAAAGCAAAATACTTAAAAATTACACAGTTGCATTCCACTTTTGATGAAAAACCAGAATTATAGTGAACTCTAAGCAAATTGAGTCTCTTTGCCTGACAAACAGGAAGGTCAAAGGTTGGGAGAAAGGAAGCATTTAAATTAGAGGTGACCTATATAAGCAACTTGCTTTTCAACTGTGCTCTTGTTTTGCTTTTTGTTCATGAATTACACTTGAGCAAATTATACTCATGAATTTAACTCATGAAGACACGTGAGGCTTTTCCTCTTCATTACCTCTCTGTACCCCCATTATGTAGATAAGTTGATAAACAGGCTGTTAATAATTTTAATATTTTGCAATATATGGTTAAGTGTTTTTTGCTGCACAAACAGCCTCACTCATTTTTGAATGCTTGAGTTTCTGTCCCATTGTGCTTTGCATCCAGGAAGTGTTGGAGGATGGCAAATATTATTCTCCTATGATAGCTTAAAGGTTTCAAGAATTATCAGAGTAAGTGCTGGTGAGACAGCTCAGTGAATTAAGCGCCTGTTTAGGCATGCACAGGGGCCAGGGTTAGATCCCTGGCACCACATGCTGCACCGGTCCCAACCCCTAGCATGCTTAACCAGTTACTGAGTCCAGGTGTGGTGGTGCACGCCTGTCATCCTAGTGCCAGGAAGGCTGAAAACAGTAGGACCACTATGAGTTTGAGCTGTGTTGTGAGAACCTGTGCGAAATACCAAAAAATAATAATAACAATAATTATCAGAGTATAACACTAGGTGATCTTTTATATGTTAAAACAAAATACTAGACCTGCCTAACAAATGACAACTTAAAACAAAGAGAAACAATTTCTATTCATGATACATTACCATAAAAAAATCCTGCTATGAATATTTATAAAGTATAATAAAGACTATATCAACATTACCAAACCTGTTCTAAACTGAGCCACCTAAAGGTTTGATAGTGTTTGTTCTTGCTGGCTGTGGCATGACACATGTGAGAGAGATTCTGTGATGTCTGGGTAAGCCCTGGAGAGATTACTCAGAAAAAAGAAGGTAGGAAAACTTAAAAAAGACTCTTCCCCAAAGATGACGTTGAGTAAACGATGATGCATCTCAGATGTGATGAGTAATAGAAGATACTAAGTCAGAATCCAGAAAGGTGCACTTTGCCAAGAAAGCTTCAGATAAAGGACTGAAACCAAAATTATGAACAATGCAGCATTTTAGGAACACATTTTGACATGCTACTGGTGTAATTATTTGTTTGACCTTGATGACTTTACCTGAAAAAAGAAGGAAATTTATTTATTTTTATTGGATGCCAGGGGCCCTCATTTAGAATGTCAGGTTTTCTCCTATGTATATGATGGGTTTTAGGCTAATAAATTAATCTCTGAGTATATTTATGTGACCAGCAGAGCTTACTTGAGCAAAAAAGGAAACACAATTATAATTTTTATTATGGAAATTGATGCATTTTCTGAATTGAGTATATATTCCCTCCCCTAAGAGTATGTCCCTTTAGCACAGAAGCATATAAAGTCCTCCTAAAGTATGGCCTTTACTATTTTCCACTGTCACAAGGCCAGCATACCCCTGACAAAGTGATTCTCCATGCTGCATCCCAGAATGAAGACGACACATAGAAAGGGTTCAGGGTTAATCTGCACCTTACCTGTAAAATGAGTTAGAACCAATCTGTATTTTATGTCACTAAGAGCTGTTGATAGCTTAGTAGAATAAAGCGGCATGTTCTAGAATATGGAGCACTTTGGTTGAGATAATTTAAAGTGACCAGCTTTCACTTTTGTATATTCCTACCCATTATTAGTTAACTTTCCTAATACTGAATACTCACAGCTTAAAAGAGGAAAGGCTCAATTTGATTCATGGTTTCAGAGGCTTCAGTTCATGATTGGCTGGTAGAAGAATGGACAGAGGAAAGCTGCTCAATTAATAGCATCTTGGAAACACTGAACAGAAGGAAATCAAAGAGGAAAAAGCTAAAGGGAGGAGTGGATTAATCCTCTCACAACCATCGCCTCTGCAAAAGTTTCTTTACCCAGTCAATTTGATAATCAACATTAACTGGCACACATCTGCCTCTAGAGCATTTGTTCTGTCTTAGTATACTAACTTTTATTGACTCTAACTATTGAGGATGCCATTAAGGTTAGATAACAGAATATCCTCACAAGTTGTTTTATTTCTTAGTCACTTCTTATCAGCCTACCTCATACCATACATAAAAATCCCTATCTGTCCTATGTTTGTGTAGAATACACACCTGATACATCTTCAAGGGCAAATAGAAGTTGATACTAAGAATCCTTAAGACAAATCATTATGGAAATATGCCTTTGACAGGTACAAAAAAAATAAGAAACATGTCTAGAAAATTTGATAATACTAAGTTAGTGGATAAAAAAAGAATATATAGAAAGTTTCCATTCCGTATCAAAAGTGGTGAGCTTGAAAAGATGTTCAAGACTCCAAAACAGAATAAAGAGTGGAATTAGAGTAGAAAACTCAGGGAAAAACCTTGTAGTCACTGAAGGTTTATCTGTGAAATAACTGTATCAGTAAGTCAGCCAGCCAGGCCCATTCTCACCAACATCTTTCTCAAGGCTAACAGTAGAATATAAGTCCAGGTACGTCTAGGAAACTATCTCTAAAAATCTTATACCCATAAAGGGAAGGCTAGGGTTACCACCCTGGGGGTTGTCTAGATTCTCTGCATTTGGTTGACTAGAATGCAAACACTGAAAACTCTGATGGTGTAAAGGCATGTAATCATAGTCAGGAGTAAGAGACAGAGCTATGTTTTCTCTCCTAATGGGCGTTTGGAGATATTGTTCAAAGGTGATGTATTAAGAGAGGTTTAAATATATTATTATTTTTTATTATCTAAAGAAAATTAAAAAGTTTGAAAAATATTACAAATGATACAGAACTTCACCAAAGAAAACAATAGGAATTTGACAATAGTTGTGTTACATAGTTGTCTTCAAATTAATTGCTTAGATTATCAGATATAAGAATGCAAAATTTGTAAAAAGAAAAAAGTTGTAAGAAATTGAAAAGGACAAGAAAAAAGTAAGCATCAACCGCTTCCCTCTGTAGAGGCACAGAAATCAGCAGTGCAATTTTCCAAGCTATCTTGTATACAAACATAAATATACCTCTTTCCCCACACTCCCTCCCTCCCTTGTCCTTTCCTTCATCCCAGTTGTTCCTTCCCTTTCAACAGATTCTCTCCCTTTCACAATATCTATTACACCTTTGAGATTTTTTTTTACTCTTTCGGGCTCTTACACTAGTTAGACAGTAGGGTGTCTGCCCATGGGGGTGTGATTTATTTCACTTATGAGATGGTTTCTATTTGCAACCATTTACCTATAAAACCTCAAATTTATCTTTTTTATAGTTAAGTAATGGTCCATTGCATAAAATACCATATTTTTATCCATTCCTCAGTTGTTGATGATTAAATGGGTTGTTTTCAAGATTTATCTATGACAAATTATATTGCTATAAACATGGGCGCATGCATATCTTTGTGCTATGATGTTTTCAATTCATATGGAAAGATACACAGGAAAGGAATAGCTTGGTTAGATGGGACTGAAATATAAAGGTAACCAAAATAAGATCCAAATGTTACCACTTAACTAACAAAAAGTGAGAAGTGGAAAATGAAGTGGAAAGAGAATGGATTTTTTTTTTCTTTTATAATGGAAGCTCACTAGATCTATTTACTTTTATTAAAGTACATAAGAAATATCACCATAATCACCTCATCTAGATTTATGGAGATAGACACTGGAAAAACCAAAACACAAAAGATAAAAACTATTGCCTTCTAGAAAGTGGAATTTGTATGGGTTAGAGGAATATATGGATTATTAAAAGAAGGATTTTAAATTTTATTCTAAGCCTTCTATTTAATAAGCAGAAAACATTTGAATTTTGCTATATGACAAATATTGCTAATAACTTATTTGTTGACCCCAGTTCTTAAAATAACTGTAAGTATCACAAGTCCACTGTGAATTAATCTTTCTTCTCATATTTAAGGCCTACTCTTGGGTGATATGTATTGTTTCCTTCTTTTATATGATTTTCTTCTCTAAAAAATAAGAAAGGGCTTCCTTTCTACTGTGTGAGTCATACACTCGGGCTTACAGATGTCAATTTAATTAGAAGTTTCTAGTTTTATAGTCCCAGAAACAACTGGGCCCAATAGAGCATCACTTAAGCTTTACATACTATTGAAGCAGTTGTAAAGGCTGATGAAGTCTAATGAACAAAGTGACTGATATTCAGCGTTAAACTTGAACTTGCATGTGAACATTACTATAGATTATACACAAAATTTAAATAAGTTAGTTTAAACATACCTACTTACTTCATTTTCTCCTAGTCTGGTTGACTATATACTGAAATTTTCATGCCAGGCTATGAGGAAAGATTTAAATGAGGATACTTTCCTAATAATATTTCAAGTAGGCAGATGTTTGCCCCAAGGAGCTGTTCGAACAACAGCATTTACACAAAAATCATAAGAGCCAGAAGAAGAGTACATCTTCAGCTATCAAATGTGGGCAACATTTTTAAATCCAGAGCATCACTCCATGAATTTGCAATGTACAATTTCTCAACAGGTAAAAATAAACCTCTGTCCAGTGGTAAGTTTTCCACTGAAAAACTTTCCATATTTACCTTGAAAATTCTCCTGAGAGTACTACAGCTTTAAAAATGTTAATTTGTATAAATATGAACTACTCAATTATGCTCAGGCTTAGAACAGTCTTCTCTGACAAGAGCCGCCTACCATCTGTTGTCAACTATTTCCATTTCTAGTGATCCCAAGTTCATCATTTTTGCTGCTGAGATTGAAAATCTCATTCAATCATAAATATCATCTGTTCTATCCCCCATCTTCCTTTTGTATTCATTTATGTCATGATTTTTTCCTTCTTTTTTAATCAACAAATTTAAAATCAACTGTGCAGAAAGGATGTGTAAATAATTTCATTTTCATGGCCCATGCCTTTGCAACAACCTTCAGCTCATGCTGGTGGCCCAGAAAGCTATTCGTGTTCCCATTCTCTAGACAGAAGTTTGTATCAGGTGGATTGGAAAATCAGCAGCCCAGAAAGGACTGCTAGAGGGATTCGTTTTCCTTTTATGACACTTGCTGTGTCGCCCGACCTGCTGTTAAACTGCTGTGCTCCTGCAATCTTTCCATCTCAGTCTCTCAAGTAGTTAGAACTATAGTAGAGACTGCCCCACCCATCATGAGTGTTTCATTCTCTAAACACTGCTCCAGATCAAGAGTTACTTCTTGCCTACATATCATCTTCTCAACTCTAGATGATCTCACCATCCTGGAGAGTCTATCGGTCTTCATAACTGGTTACTCCTACAGATAATGTATTGATCAGAACTGCCTAATTTAGGGTTTTAAAACCCTAAGTGTTTCCAATAAACCCTGAGTAATCACAGCTACCTAAATCTATTTCATGCTTCTTTGAAGGCTTTTGATTTTTTTTTTTTAATTTGGCAGAGAAACCAGTTGAGTTCAAGTCTTTCTTTTCATGAGACTAACTGACACTGCCAAGTATCACAGAAACTCTATGAAAGGACTAAATAAGTCCAGGCCATAACTTCAGCTAGATTCAATCTAGAGTCACAGAAAGACTTCCATTAGAAAACCTTCCTTGGATTGCATAAAATTTAGCACATTCTTTACTTTTGACCCCAAAGACCCTGTGCCTTCCTTTATCATAGCACTTACACGAAAAGTTCAAATTTAACTGTACATCCTATATTCCCTCCGACTCTCCCAAATGGAAGCAAATGTCTTCACATGCTTATCCTATAACACCAGAACTCAGGTACCATCTCACAAGGGATGTGTAGACACTGTTAGCACAGAGTTCCCACAGCCGCAATGTGTTTTTGACTACATAAGAGACTCCTCATCTTTTACTGGCTCTTGGTTTGTATAAATTCTCCTTGGTTCAGTAAAACATTTTGTAATCTATACCCTGTGCTATGGAATTCATTCCACTCCTAGAAAATGATAAGCCATATGAAGCCAATCTTTTAAAAAAATATATACACTTGATATTTCCAATGCTGCAAGTTTGTACTGCCAAGAACTTTAGATTGAATGGGTCTGGGCTCCAGTTCTCTGGCCTTCACTTTCTACTCGTATGGATTCCTTCAAATCAATTGCCATATCTGAAGTAGAGGCATCATAAAAGTACCCAGTGCATAGGCCATATGAAAATAGGATAAAGTAGGCTACTTGAATATACTCTCTGCAGTGAGTCCTCACCAATCTTAGTACAACAGAAACATTATTCAATTTAGTCCATCTCCGCTTGATCTTACATTTGAGTTATTTGTCGCTCCTGTGGACACTGCACCAAGAAGTTGCCTCTCAAATGTTCACTTGTTTGCTTTTGAAGGTTATACCAGTTCTCTGCTATAATGTTGTATAGTCCCACTGTTTACGTTATTCATTATTTATGCATAACTTGCATTTCATAGATTCTTTGATATACAACATAATAATTACCTTTTCTAAACATTTTTCTTGTCTCAGCTTTCTTGGTTCTTAAGAGCAGGACCAAACTTGTCCTAGTTCATGACAATAAGAAATAAATAAAAAAAATTTATCAGAATTATCACCTTTCCCAAAACATCATGATTATACTTAACAAGATGATGAATTTTCTTTTAAATTTTTAGGAATTGCTTATTTTAATTGTAGAAATATAAACTGGAGCTGGATGCATAGCACTTGGCTAGCATACACAAGACCCTTAATGTCTCTTATGTGAGCACTCCTAAGCATAAAGAAAGAACAATAAAAGATAATAAGAATTAAGATCTTTTACAAAAGGGAAAGAGACCAAGAGATGGAGAAAGGGGGAAGGATAAGATGAAAATAATGCAGATGTGCTATGCACAGGTATTAACTCCCCATCATGAGTGTAATCATTATGAACTGTGAGCATGTACCAATAAAGATAAAAATTTTAAAAATAAAATTTAAACACAAAAAGTTAAGAATAAAATTCCAGTATCACAAAAGGATAAAATGTTTAAATGCATGCATTGACATTAATCAAATAATTTGAGTATATATGAAGTTTTTCATTCATACAATTATCCATTTCTACCTTTACCCTCAACCTAAGGTACCTAGTGTTACTAACATATATCTTTTGATATATTTATGTTGTTCATACACATATACACAGGCAGACACACACATACCCCCAAACATATATAAATTTATACACAGAGAGTATACTGCTAGTCTTATTTTTCTTCTTTCTCAGTCTCTTCATCTTATCAACATTTATCATACTATCTACATCAATTTGGTGCTTTCCCATATAATATCACATACACATTTATTTATTTATTTTTAAATTTTAAAGAGAGTACAAAATAGTATTAAAGCACTAAAATTTACAATACAGAATTTCACTTAACAAAGTAATATGAATTTTCACAGTATTTGTTGTAATACATAGTGCTATCTTCCAACCAATTCTTCATTTACCAGATATATGCAGGTAAAATTGGAAGAAGGAAGAAAATAAGAAAGAAATACATAAGAAATTAAGAAGAGAAAAAGTAGAAACAATTGAAAAAAGGAGACTAAACCAATTAAGCATTAATTGCTCCTTTCCATAGACCAGCAGAAATACACAGCACAGTTGGCCAAACCATCCTGCTTACAAACATAGATAAATCTCTTTCCCCCACTCTCCTGTCCTACTCCTCAACTCAGTAACTTTTTCTTTTTGAATAAGTTTATTCCCTTTTCCCAGTATCTAATGTACCACTCATTTTATTTTCCTAAGGAGACAATATGATGTTTGTGTTGTACCCTTCAAAATTGACACCATTTTGTTGTCCTTCTAACCTCGCCGAGTTCCTGTTCTGTATGTGCCAACCCCTCCCAATTCTTCACCCTTTGACTGCCAACTCAAATTCCTCTCAATTCCTCCCAATTCCTCACCCCTTGACTGCCAACTCAAATTCCTCCCAATTCCTCACCCCTTGACTACCAACTCAAATTCCTCCCAATTCCTCCCAATTCCTCACCCCTATGACTCGTCTTATGATATCTGTTCCCTAAACCTTATCTCAATGATCTCTGTATGACTGCCCACTCAGCACCTTCACCCAACAGGACCACGCCATGAACTAATAACCTTGCCACTTCTTCCCCTCCACCCCTCCCCTGTTTCTGTGGTTTTCAAGCTTAAATACTGATCCTTGTCAATGCTCGGCACGCCTCTTTGCACCTTGCATAGAGACCGCCACTGGGTACCAGCTAAAATAAAGCGCTTCTTTTAACTTTTGGACTTGCCTTGTTGTCATCTGATTTTTGAGCTACAACAGTTTGCACATGCGGTTCTGATTTATTTAACTTAATAGAATGTTCTCTAGTTGCATTCACTTAACTGATAAAAGACTCAACGTTATCCTGTTCTATAGCTGAAAAATACCCCATTGTGTAAAAATGCCACATCTTCTTCTTCTGTTCTTCAGTTGTTGGGCATCTAAGTTGTTTCCAGGATTTAGCTCTGACAAATTGAGCTGCTATAGATATGGGTGCACATGTATATCACTGTGGTATTAATTTTTCAGTTCTTCTGGAAAAATTACCCAGGAGGGGAATAGCTAGCTTGAAAGGGATCTCCCAACCTAGCTTTTAAAGGATTCTGCACACTGATTTCCACATTGGTTGTACTAGTCTGCACTCCCACCAACAGTGCAGAACAATTCCTTTTTCTCCACAGTCCCTCCATTATTTGTTATTTGCTAACTTCTTGATGTTAACTATTCTTTCTGGGGTGAGATTCAATCTCAGTGTTGTTTTCATTTGTATTTCTCAAATGATCAATGATGTTCAACATTTTTTTTCATATATTTAATTGCCATTTGTATTTCTTCCTCTGAGAAGTACATATTCACTTCAGATGCCCATTTTTGGATTGGTTTTTTGAATTTGGGGGGGACTAGATTATTTTAATTTTTTATATGTTCTAGATAGAAGGCCTTTTTCAGAGGGACAGTAAGCTATAATTTTTTTTCCCAGTTTGTAAGTTTTCTTGTTACCAAGTTGGAGATTTGCTTTGAAGTGCAGAAACTTAGCAGAAAGATGAGATCCCTGTTGTTGATTCTTTGAAGTATTTCCTGTGAAGTTTGGGTCTTGTTCATGAACTCTACCAACTCCTGTCTTGAAGATTTTTATCTACATTCTCCTCCAGAAGATTTACTGTTTCTGTCTGAATGTTTAATCTTTGATCCATTTTCACTGTAGTTTTGTGCATGGTGTTAGGCATGGGTCTAGTTTTAGCCTTTCACATGTGGAAAGCCAATTTTTCCAGCACCATTCATTAAAGAAGCTATCTGTCTTTCAGGGAGCATGTTTAGCTTCTTTATTAAAAAAAAAATGGCTAAGTTTGTTTGCAGTTGTATCTGCATCTTCTAATGTTCCACTGATCCCGAGGTCTGTCTCTATGCCAGTCCCCTGCTGGTTTGGTCACAGTAGCTTTACAGTATAATTTCAGGTCAGGGATTATGATGCCTCCTCCCTTTGCTTTGTTTCCTTGCTTTTGATGTTCTGTGTTACTTCTGGTTCCAAATGAATTTGAGGAAATTTTTCTCTCGCTTTATGAGGTATCCTAATGGTATTTTAATTGAGATTGCATTGAATTTGTATATCAATTGTGAGAGTGTGATCATCTTCACAATGTTGGTTCTTCCTATCCAGGAGCATAGAATATCTTTCCATTTTCTCAAATCCTCTTCAATCTGTTTTCTCAGAGTACCATAAATTTCATTGTATAAAACTTTTATGTCTGGGTGCCGGGGAGATGGCTCAGTGGAATAAGCGCTTCCCTGGCAAGCATAAGGTCCTGAGTTCAATCCCCGGTTCAGCAAAAACAAAACAAAAAAACATTTTTTGTCCTTTCTGAGATGAATTTGTAAGTATTTCACTTTCTAGGTGTTACTATGAAAGTTGTGGTTTCCCTAATTTCACTCTGTGTGTTCATTGTTAGTGTACAAAAATGCTACTGATTTTGAGTGTTGACTTTGCATCCTGCTATATCTCTGAATTTGGTGATTATATCTACATGACTCTTGGTGGAGTTTTTGGGGTCCTCTGTGTACAGTATCTTGTCATCTGCCAATAATGATAATTTGACTTCTCCTTTTCCAAACTTTATTTTTTTTATTTCTCTCTCTTGTCTAATTACTCTGGCTGTTTCCAGAACTATATTGAATAGGAGTGGAAGCAGTGGACATGCTTGTCTTATTCCTGATTTTAAAGTGAAGGCCTTCAGTTTTTGCCCATTTAGTATGATGTTGGCTGTTTCTCATAGATGACTTTTATCAGGTTATGATATAGACCATCCATTCTGATTCTCTGTAAGGTTTTTAATCATAAATCAGTATTGGACTTTGTCAAAATCTTTTTCTGCATCTATTGAAATGATCATGTGCTTTTTGTCCTTGGTTCTATTGATGTGCTGCATTACATCTATGGATTTGCATATGTTGAACCATCCCTGAATTCCTGGAATAAATCCCACTTGATCATGATGTATAATCTTCTTGATTATTTGCTGCATTCTGTTTGCTAGCATTTTATTGAGGATTTTTGCACCTATATTCATTAGAAAAATTGGTCTGCAGTTCTCTTTTTTAGTTGGATCTTTTTCTGGTTTTAGAATCAGAGTAATATTTGCCTCCAGGAATGAGTTTGGTAGAATTGCTTCCCTTTTTATTTCATTTAAGAGTTTGAGAAAAGTTGGCATTAAATCTTTTGTAAATTTGTTGCACAATTTTGCTGTGTATCATTGGGATCTGGTACTTTGTTGGTACTTTTTTATCACATTTTCAATTTTGTTTCTTGTTATTTGGTTATTCAGAGTTTATATATCTTCTTGTCTCAGCTTTGGCATTTCACATGTATCTAGGAAACTAACCATTTCCTCTATGTTTTCCATCTTGTAAGAGTAAAGATTTTGGAAGTGGGTATTGTTGATCTTCTGAATTTTTCTAGGGTCTGTAATGATTTTTCCCTTTTCATACTTTATTGTATGAATTTGGGCTTTTTTGTTTGTTTTTTTAGGTTAGCTATAGGTTTATCAATTTTATTTATTCTTTGAAAGAACCAACTCTTTGACTCATTTATTCTTTGTATTATTATTATTATTATTATTATTATTATTATTATTATTAATTTCTTTTTTAGGGAAGGGTCTATAGGGTGATCAAGATCTCACTACTAGACTGGACACATAGTGATCCGCCTGTTTACAGTCTCCCAAGAGCTGGGATTACAAGCATGCTCTACCATGCCCAGTCTCAGTTGCCATCTCAACAGGCCCCAGGGGTGGGGCTGGCATGGCAGGCCTGGGGATTGAATCCCCAGACCCTGTGCCTGCTTGCAGGCACTTTAATCAACTGAGCTATTTGTCTGGCCCTATTCTTTGTATTTTCTTCATCTCCAATGCGTTGATTTTTCCTCTAATCTTTATAATTTCCTGGCTTCTTTGGGTTTGGGCTTGACATGGTCTTTTTCTTCTAGGAACTGCATCAAATTGTTTCTTTTGGCTTGTTCTGTTCTAATATGTGAATTTACCACCATAAGTTTTCCTCTTAAGGCAGCTTTCAGGCCAGCAAGATGGCTAAGTGGACTAAACTCCTGCTTCGGCAAATGCAGGGACCAGGGTTTGATCCCTGGCACCACATGCCGCACCAGCCCTGCTCCCAGGTGCACTGAGCTGGTGACTGACTCCAGGCATGGTAGTGCATGCCTGTAATGCCAGCACTGGGATGCTTGAAAACGGGAGGAGTACCATGAGTCTGAGCTGCATAATGAGACTATACACAAAAATATAAAGACAGCTTTCATTGCATCCCACAGGTTTCGGTAAGTTGTATATGATTTTTCGTTTGAATGTAAATATTATTTAATTTCTTCTTTAATTTCATCTGTGACCCACTGGTTATTTAAGAGGGTGTTATTTAATTTCCATGTATTTATGGTGTTTTTGCAGTTTTTTTGTCAATAATTTCCAGTTTCATTGCTCTGTGGTCAGATAGTATGCATGGGATTATTTCAAATCCTTTGTATTTCCTTAAGAATGCTTTGTGTGCTCGTATATGGTATTTTGTAGGATGATCCATGTGCAGCTGAAAAGAATGTGTTTCTACTATTGCTGGGTGAAACACTCTGTAAAGGTCTATCAAGTTAATTTCTTCGTTAGTTTGGTTTATTTCTGTTGTTTCTTCACTGAATTCTTACATAACTGCTCTTTCTCTTTGTGCCATTAGAATCTTAAAGTCACCTATTATTATTATATTTGCGCGTTTGATCTTTCATGTCTGTTAAAATTTGGCTTTTGTCAGTGGTTGCTCCTACATTGGGTGCATATAGATTTATAATTGTTATCTCTTCCTCTTCCAGTTTTCCCTTAACAAATATGTAGTGACCGTCTTTATCTCTTTGAATAATTTTTGGTTTGAAGTTGATATTGTCAGCATCCAGGATAGCTATCCGTGCTTTTTTCCTGATTTCCTGGGGCATGGAGGATTGTTTTCCATCTTTTGACTTATAATATATGAATTTTCTCTTGAGTTAAATGTGTTTCTTGTATGCAGAACACTGTTGGATTTTGTTTCTTAATCCTCTGTGCTAGTCTGTTTCTTTTGATTGGTGAATTGAGGCCATTTACATTGATGGCTGTAACTGCTATGTATTGGCTTATCTTTGTCATATAATTTTCCTCTTGCAGCTTTTATACATTTTCCCTCTTTTTAATTACTTGCTCTGTTTGGTGGTTCCTTTCTGTCGTTCTTGATGATACGATCACTTCTGTCTCTTTCTAGACTCTGACAGTACTCCTTGTAGGATTGGTTCAATGGTCATGAATTTCTTCAGTTACTCTTTGTCATGGAAGGATCTCATTTAGCTATTGAATTTGATAGTTCTTCAGGGTATATCAATTTGATATACCCTGAGTTGTAGGTTATTGTTTTCTAGGACCTGAAGTATTTCACTTCAAGGTCTTCTTGATTTGATTTTTTTGTGTTGAGAAATCTGCCATGATTGGTGGGCTTTCCATTATGGGTGATCTGTGTCTTCTCCTCAGCAACTTTTAATATTCTATTCTTTTGCTAAAGTTCTAAGATCTTGACTATTATGTGTCTAAGTGTAGATTTATTGTGATTATGGCTGTTTGGATTTCTATATGCCTTGCTTAGCTGTATGTCAGGTTTTATTCTTGTGTTTGTTAAGTTTTCTGCTAGTACTGCTGCAAACCATCTTTTTATGTCATTTGTGCTGCTTCCCACTGCTTCATTGACACTTCTTATTCTTATATTATTTTTCTTGTGTTGTCTTGTAGCTGCTGAATTTTATTTCCTCGTTTCTTGATAGTTTTATGAACTGCAATACTGTCTTTGAGGTATGAAAATCCATCTTCAGGTTCATTCAAGTGGTTTCACCAGCTTTCTATTTGCCAGAGTTCTTAATTTCCTGGATATCTGTTTGAATCTGGTTCAGGCATTCAGATTCTTTCCTGTGTTGTTCATTCAGTGTTTCCATAATTTTTCTATTCTCCATTATTTTTATTTTTTTTATTTTAGGGAAGGATCTACAGGGTGTTCAGAGTCTCACTACTAGATTGGAGTCATACCAAAAAGCTACAACACTTATTGCACAGGTCCTGCTTTACCTTGGTCTTTTCCATCCAGTAGAAAAGTATGAAGATGAAATATAGGAAGTAAAGCTATGCTGTTATGTTGAGCTGTGGGGGACTCAGGTCAATAATTTCTGACATTGCCAGTTAAACAGAAGAC
>NW_004524614.1:12857567-12863015 GCF_000260255.1 Octodon degus
TCTCTTAATGAATAGAATGATTTGTTCTAATGGTGTTTGTAAATAGGATCTCAAGTCCGCATCTTGTACAGCAATTAACCACTAAGAAGAATATATGTAGTGTGTTATTTGTTGAAACTGTACTTCCGATTTGATTTGAAACTGTCTCATTGCTGTTTATCAATAAAATTTTGGAAAAAAAAATAGATTGGAGTCATAGTGATCTGCCTGTTTACAGCCTCTCAAGAGCTGGGATTACAGGTGCATACCACCACTCCCAGTCTCAATTGCCATCTCAGCCCACCCCGAGAGCAGGGCTGGCACAGCAGGCCTGGGGATCGAACCCCTGGTCCCTGTGTCTGCTTACAGGCACTTTAATCCATTGAGCTATTTGGCTGGTCCTCTCCTCTATCTTTTCTCTATATCTTCTTTAGCTGTGCTGAGCAATTCTTTCAATATCGTACTTTATTTTTGGACCTGAGAGATTATTTTTGATCTTATTTCTTTTATAGCCTGAGGGACTTCTTTCTTTACTTCAGTTGCTATCATTTCAGAGATTTCAGGTGTATAATATTAAGTTCTTGTATATCTTTGCCTCCTGGATTAGTTCTGGGTGGGCAGAGGATTGAGATTGCCTTTAGCTCCTGCATTTTGGCATTTTTGGAGCACCCAGTAATCACCCAGAGTCCTGCAGTCTTCCCAGAGTCCACTCAAGTTCTTAAATGGTGCCAGGAAAGTTCTATCCCTTTGCATGCTAGACCTACAGATTGCAACTCTCCTGCATCCCATTGGCCACTCAGAGTCCTCTTAAGTTATTAAATGGTTGAACCGGCACCAGCAGAAACTCCACACCTGTACACTTGGGGCTAAAGAAGGCCAGAGCTTCCCAGAGTCCCACAGGCTTCCCAGAGTCCACCAAAATTCTTAAATGGTGCCAGGAAAGCTCCCACATACAAATTTTTAACAAATGAGTAATAATCCATAGGATGGATATGTTATATTTATTACACCTCCTTATTTTTGATAGACACTAAGATTATCTCATTAGTTCTTACTTTATTATTCACAGTGCTCCAGGAGATAGCTTTCTGTATGTCTGCCACAGGTACTGGACACTAACTTGTATTGCACTCTTCTACAGAGGGGGTGCAACCAGCCAAAGAGTTTGTGTAATGGAGCCAGATTTGCCAGGTTACTAGTGAAATTCTAGCCCACAAGTCCTTTAAGCCATCTTAGGCTTATTTTGCAGTTGTTATTTTGTGATATTTTTATGAAATAAGGATGAAAAAAATATTAAAATAAATGGAATCTGTTGAAATTGAATCCCTGAGCTCCACGAAATCCAGAGCCTTCCCTTAAATATGTGAATATTTAACCTTAACAGATACTGACAGATTATTTTCCCCAAGCCCAAGGCAATTCAGGCCTCATTAGCAGTGGAGGAACAACATTAGCAGCCCACATCCCACCAGCATTGGGCATCCCTGTACTTCTTGGTAATTTGATGGTAAATATATGTCATCTTATAAATTTATGTGTGAATTAATAATTTTGATTAATTTACTTATTAATTTTACTCCTGAAAGAGTAAGCATTCACCATATGTTTACTGAGTTTTTAGGTTTTTTTGAAATTTATAACTTTTTTATTGGATTGCAAACTTTTTTCATTAGTTTATAGAAATGTTTGATATATCTTGGCTTGTCCACTAAAGCATTATGGGGCATCTACCATATTCCTGTCACTCTTATGGGCTAGGGGTAGAGTAGTGAATAAAATCTCTGCTTAGATGAAGTCTTTGAATCTAAAAGGAATGTGTCATAATGTAAGCAAGGAAATGAAGTACTGAAAACACAAAGCCTAGATATGAGAGCTGCTGTTCCACTTAGATGTTCAAGATATGATTCACTGATAAGAGGGTGCTTGAGCACAGACTATCAGGGAGAACTTAATGCAGATCTTCATAAAAGACGATCCCAGAAGGAGGGGTCAGCAAGGGCCCTGAGGTTGCAGCAGGTCTGGTGTACCAGTGCACCAGGAAGACTGGTATGCCAGGCTAAGTCAACATAGGCAAGGATAGGCAGAGGGTGATAATTAGGAAGTGACTGCTCACCAGATTTTTCTGGGGTTTCTATGTCGTAATAATGATGCCTGCAAAATGGTAATTTGGTAAAAGTTCTCCCCTAATGAATGACTCCTTCTATTTAGAAGGATCTATCAGATGCTGAATAGGAAATATACCAGATACTTTTTACCTACTACATTTACATCCATTGAAATATTGTCTCCTAACTTTTTTCTCATTTGTGTTTACTACAGATAACTGAGTTAGGTAGAGGTTGATAGGAATGATAAAGGGACTTGGTCCCAACATAGAATGAGACAAAACATGAGGTAAACCAGGCCTATAGTTAAGGGCTGAGTTGGTAGAAACTATGCCACGAGAAGGAGGCATAGTGGCTTGGCCTACAAAGCTCCCCAGAGAGAAACAGCAGTCTAAAGCTTTACTGTAACTAGCACTATCTGGTCCAGTGTGAATGATATAACAAATATGTAAAAACTACGCAACAAACAAATAGACAGATGACCAGAACACTCTCTCACTCCTAACCCTTCCAGAAATGCCTTTATTCTGGTGCTATGCACCCTTGCTATGTTCCTTGCTTTTCTATTAGATCAATAATAGCTAAGTAATTATACTGATAATCCTATAGGCTGATTGTACTTTGACCCAAAGGTAAATGGCAGTGTGATATTACAGGGCTGGCCAAATAGCTCAGTGGATTAAAGCACCTATAAGCAGGCACAGGGGCCAGGGGTTCAATCCCCAGGCCTGCCATGCCAGTGACACCCCCAGGACACACTGAGACAGCAATTGAGACTGGGCGTGGTGGCATACATCTGTAATCCCAACTCTTAGGAGGCTGTAAGCACTACGAGTCCTATCCAGTAGTGAGACTCTGAACACCCTGTAGACTCTTCCCTAAAATACAAAAAAAGACATAGTACTTTATAAAAGGACTTCAGAACAATTTCTGACACCTAAACAACCTTATAAACAAAGAGTAGCAACCTGCATTCTTCTGCCTCTCAGATTTCTCTTAGAAAAATTTTGCTATTCTTCACCTCCTTATCTTTGACTCGCTCCTTCAGTATCCTGAGATATAAACTTTGTACATCAAATAGGCTGGTAGTTATTTTCTGTGACATGCTGAGTATTAAAATAAAACCATTAGGGGCCGGGGATATGGCTCAGTGGGGCCGGGGAGATGGCTCAGTAGGATAAGCGCTTGGCTGGCAAATGTAAGGATCTGAGTTCAATCCCTGGTTCCGCCAAAAAAACTAAAATAATAAAATAAAACCATTAGGTAGTTAAATTCCTTTTGTATTTGTGTTCTTCTGCTCAGACCTGGCCTTGTAAAATCAAAGTTGTAGAAATTTCTGAATGTCTTACATATAATGTAAGTTACAGATATAAGTATTAGAAATCCAAAATGGAATGTGACCTCACAAAATAGTAGTTCCTGTCACTCTTTCAGATAGTTTAACATTAAATTTCAATATTTATTTAACTCTGTATCTTGTTTGTTTAATTGCTTGGAATGTTTGGAAAGCAAACTAGTTTTCAGGAAGGGACCAGGGAGAGCAAAAATTCTCTGAGCACTTTTCACCTTGCTTCTAGTGCATAATGAATGACAAAGACTAATCTGTCATATGTCACATAAAAGAATAAACACTGAACAAAATATGTAAACATAAGTATATAGAAACTCATGCTTACTAAGAAATTAGATTTTTTCCATATACTAGAATGTTAAAGGGAACATTAGCATTTTAAAAAACAAGAAGAAAAAAATAATTTATTACATGAATAACAATAAAAATTCCTGTAATATTAGATCCTGTTTTTGTTCTCATGTGTGTGTGTGTGCTTGTGTGTGTGTGTGTCTGTGTGTAAATTTGACCTTGTATTGGAGTATCAAAAGTAATCAATATGCATCTGAAGTTTTCATGTACGTACTGAATATATAGAATCATAGTCATATAATAAAAATTATTCGATAATGTGTGAATATAAAAAAGTTAGCATTGTTTCACCTTTCACTGGCATGTTTATTTACTTTTAACACATACAACTGTTCTGAAGCTTCAGTTGTAGAATTTGTGAAATTAAAATCTGATACAATTCTTCTATATTTATGTAGGCAGAATCTAAATCATAATAGATACAGTACCAGATGTAAACTATGGTCAATGTCCTTAATAACAGAGAAGGACAATGGCCTGGATAATATAACGAAGCATATAATGCCCTTCATTGCCTCAGGTTGAATGGGTATCACAGCATTCACAGTAAAATAAGTGTGGGGGTTGGACAGATACAGGCCCTGTGCTCCTGGCCCCAGGCTGAATGGCTCCTGAATGGCTCCTAAACACATTATGTTTAAATTTCCACACCATTGCCCTTTCCTGTTTCACTTTATTTTCAACTTCATCTTTTACACACCCTGTAGAGAGAAAGAATTGCCTCCTATATAACTCCAAACGACCTTTGATTGACTGCCCAGGGGACCACAGTTCCTCACCGCCCGTCAAGGGTGTACCAGAGAAAGGCAGAATTAACTGTGTTCTTTGACACCATAAAAAGTATGCATGGAAAATTATGAACAAAGACAGTCACACTTTTTTCCAATAACTACTTATGGAGCAAATTATGAAAGACACTTAGCAACAGAAGTTTAATAAATGCCCAGAGGCATATCCCTATTGCTTCCAAAGCTACGGTCTACTTTTAAGAACCACACATGTATGTCCTTTTATATGTAAGCCCCAAAGCCACTTTCTTTCCTCCTTTCATGGCTGCAGGATTACATCTTCTCTTCCTTTCATCTTTTAGCCAACATTTGAACCCCCTACAAGCACATACACACTCACATACACACACGTACACATTGACAGACGATGAAAAAGGTTAAGTCTCTGCGGTTTCCTCTTTTCTGCAGTATCAAAGCTAAGTATATGGCACTTTTTGTTTTCAGACTTTCAGTCCCTAATTACTCTGGAAAAGCAATCATTGAAAAATCAGTAAGCTACAGAATTGTACAAAGTGTTTACCTTCTTAGATTTTACTCTATTGATTCTACTTTCATTTTAGGACAAAAGTTAGAAAACCAGGTCCATTCTTTCTTTCTACTCTTACACTTAAGTTCCCCGAATATTTCTTCTCCAGCATGTGATTCTTTCAGGTAAAGGTATCGCTTCTTCATAGATCATTGTTTTGGTTCATTATGTGTTGCTAAAGTAAAGTACCTGAGCAAGGCACAGTGGTACACACCATCACACTGCTATGAAGCTTCAAATATGTAAGTCTTGCTGCCCAGTTCCGGGAGCCCCCAGACCCAGTCCTAGCCCAGGTCCGGTGAGTGTGCAGAGAGTTTCCTGCTACCCTGCGCCGGCGGGACCAGTCCC
>NW_004524614.1:12870181-12881278 GCF_000260255.1 Octodon degus
AATATAGACCAATGGAAAAATTAGGAGAAAATAAACCTGCATATTTACTTAGCCACCTAAGTAGGTGGTAGATGGATCTGATAGCTTTTCAAGCTTGAAAGATTTTTTTAGTATAATATGGACAAATTTGATGAAATAAATAGTATTTTTATCATCAAAAAAAAAATAAAAAATAAATATGTAAGTCTTTGTGCAACATGCTCAAATTATCAGTTCATAAAAGTCTTCTTCAAAAAAAATCCCTTATTTTTTCTAGATCAAAAAATTAACATCTTCTGACTTTCACAGGAAATATGTTCCAATACAACCACATACTTTCTCTAAGTTGTAACTGGGAGGGCAAATAAAGGACAGTAGATTAAATTATTATGCAAAATTTAAGAAAAATTTTGATATTTGTTATCCTTTGGATCTAACATGTCCTCCAGAAATGTCATGTACAGAGAATTGGGGTTTTAAAAAAGTGATTAGATCATGGGGCTATTCAAGTTATCAGTGGATTAATCCACTAGTAAGATCATGGCTGAACGTGCTGTTAGGAAATAGGGCCTGATGGGAGGTGTGTCACTGGTACATGAGTTTGAAGGGTGAATTCTTGTTCTTAGCTCCATATCTGTCTCTCTGTGTCTTGTCTGCCTGTCATGGGTGAGGAGCAATCCTCTGATAGGCCCTTCTGCCATGTCTGGTACTGTTTCTTCCCTGGCAACAGCTAACTATGCACTGAACCCATCAGAATTATAAATTTCTCTTCTTTTATTGTGTTTGATATTTTGCTGCAGTCACAGGAAAATCACTACTACAATCTGTTTTGTGCATGTAACATATTTTAGGTAGTTGTATATTCTAGAGAAACAAACATGGAAAATTCAGGAGTGTTCTGACTCTAAATGCAATCCTGAACATATTCTTTATTGATAATTGGACCTAAGAAACTACCCACATGGAAAAAATAAATAAAAGAAACTAACCCACATGGAGGTACAGAAGACTCCATCAGAAACTCTACCAGATACATTTCTGAAATAGTAGATCCATGTGAAGTGGATAGGGGCCTAGGATTCTGTACACAATGGTAAGCAGGTTTAAAGGCATTTTGCCTCCACTATCCTTTTCCTAAAGAAGATCTTGCCTCCTTTTGAGGCAGGAACGATTTCTGGAAGATGTTCTGCGTCATCAGGACTGACATGCTGTTGGAGGCAGGTTCATTCAACCCAAAGTCCTATCTTCAGAGGTTGTATTAAAATAGAAACCTTCTCACACCAATACCCACCTTCTTTTATCAGGCATGTGCATGCCTCACCAACAATGAAGACAAACCTCTGGAAACCCAGAGGGACTGATGTCTGCCTCTTATTTCCTTGCACTTTTCTTCCCTACCACTTTTTTATGAAGAAAATATGTAAATTCTATTTTAAAAGTTTCATGGGCCATTTGAAAATAAAATTGCATTATAAAATTTAATAGTTACTGGTCAGCTACTATGTGTCAATCATTGGTGTGTTCTATAAGTATTACAAATATTATGTCATGACATTCTCTAAGAAAACCCAAATAGACAATTATTATTATTCCAATTAAGATATGATTTATTTAACTCAAACTAGATAATGTTTTTTGTCATTCAGCCTTCTTATTCATATATCCAATATATATTAAATATTTTCAAGGCACCAACAATACAGCAAAAGAGGTTTAAACAAACGTGTATATAGAGGAGTTTTCAGCCTAAGAGGGGTTTACTGAGAAAATTAAGTTATAAAATAGTGAACTCAGTGTGATAGATGAATGTACTCAAGGTGTTATGATAAAAAAGAGGATGCACACCTTATTAGATAAGGCAGCAGAATGTGGAGGTGAAACTGGGTCAAAGATGTTTTCTCAGGAAAAGCAATGAAGGTTGAATTGAGTCCTTAAAGATAATTAAGTACCAGACACTAACCATCTGGGCCAAGTAATAAATGATAAGCTGGAGAGATGATTTGAGAACCATAGCATCATGAAAGATACATATATCACCAAGAAACTAATGTTTTATCCCAAAATTAATTGTAAGACAGAAAATTATTTTTATCATAAAATGTACAGAAGTTTACTTATCCCATTTTAAGAATTTTAAATATACAATTGAAAATTCAGTGGTATTCAACATATTTACATTGCTTTGAAATCATTACCAACTCTCAAATTTTCTAGGTTTCCTAAAAAATTTTGTACCCACTAAGCAGAAATCTTCATTAATTCTCCACCCCATACCCAGGAAGATGCAGTTCCTGTCTTTACTATAAGGCAAAGTGGTGAGTAGCAAAAAGAGAACCTCTCTAAGATTTTCTGTCTAGACACTATAATATAGCAACACAAGGAATAGGAGGAGGGAAGTGGGTCCCCTGGACCCAATAATGATCTGAAGTGAAAATTGAAGCCCATGGAACAGCAAAGATAGAAACTTCAATGAAACTTAAGGAGGTAGCCTGTGGGACCCTCTCCTTGTAGAAGCCTTGGGACTCACTGCATGGGGGGAGCTGTTGAAACCTGTGGATACATGGTGACTCCTGGCAACTCCAGAGGCCTCTACAGAGAGATGCAGCAGTGTAGCAGAAAAAGGGACATGAGAACTATGTTGGCTGCTGAAGGGAGTAGACTTAGACATTCCTGCAGAAAAGAGTGATTGATCTGGAAAGGGGTCAGCTGAAATCAGAACTCAGAATAATTGCTGTCTCCATCCTGTAGCTCACAGCTGAGTTCAAGACCACAGACGGTATGCTTACTATTCCAGGCTAAGCAAGTCTGGTCCCAGCCACATGACCAGAAAACAGCCTGAACTTCAGGTGAAATAAAGATGCAGACTCACGAACCTCCTCATAAACCTACTGCTGGCTTTCCTGAACTTCAGGTGAAATAAAGATGCAGATCCAGGACCTCCTCATAAACCTACTGCTGGCTTTCCATGATAAATCAGCAAAGATCTAAAACCTGTTCCACAAAACGTCCACCAATGATAGCAGAGACAAACCTCAAAGTGTACATTTTTTTCCTTTTTCTTTCTCTCTTTTGTTGTATATTTTTCTTTCCTTAATTGTTTGATCTTGTTATTATATGGATGTGAATATGGTTTCTAGTTTTTTGTGATAGCTTCTCTATTCTGTTCTTTCTTTATTTCATCCTCCTCTCTTTCTTTCCTGTCTTTTGAACCAGTTTTCCTAATTATTTATATTCCTATATTCTCCAGCCTTGCTTCTAACATCATCCTCTTCTTTTATTTTTCTACTTTTTACCTAATCCTTTCTAAAATTTTCCTGTGAGGGTAAAATTGACATATTGAGGGCTTATCACTGCATGCAATCTACTGGTTCATCTTAAATTTTGTTGTATAACTGTTCACAAGGTCAAAGAGTTGTGTATGTAAATTAATGGTAACTTCAGTTTGTTTGTTTGTTTTTTATTTTCTGGGATGGGTTTGATGTTATTGCTGTCACTAATTGTACCACTTTATCCAAAGGGCATAATTGTTATAACCTGTGTTTCTTCCTGGTATAGCAAGACTGAAAATGCCTAAGGGCCCTAGAAAATAGTGTGGGTGAATGCCAAAGATCCAGGGGCTGGGAAAAACAAATAGCAATTTCTCATCCACAATAAATTGAAGAGGTAGGAACATGCAACACACTCAAAATCCAAAAGATAGCTACACCTGGAAGGCACCTCAGAGAAGTAATCATTTCCTAAAGATTCTAAATACTAGAAATAAAGCTAGTCACCATAGGCAATTTAAAAGCATAAACCCAAGAATTAAACTAAAAAATTAGAAAAGGTATAAAATGAAAAGACTCTGCTACAAGCCTACTTTACAACTCAAGACATCCAGTTCACTGAAGGAAAACTCAAGACCAATGAGGTGAAATACTCTGAAAGCCACGTATCTGGCCTCTCAGAAATGGTAACAACCAAGCAAATGAACAAGGCTGCAGATAAAAATTCAATCCGAAATAATTTTTCACATAATCATGAAGATGGTAAAAACATGTATAGTGACACTAAAGCTGATACAGACAGGAAAATGAAGGGCACCATGAATGTCCTACATAAGAAAGAAATGGAATCCATAAAACATACTAAAGCAGTTTTCCAGGACACTAAAAATTCCACTGAAAGTATATGCAGCAGAATACTCAATGTTAGCATAGAATCTCAGACATAGAAAGCAGACGTGTGGTTAGAGACCATGGAAAGAAAGATTTAAAAAAAAAATCAAGGGACCAAGAGAAATCAATCTAGCAACTGCAAGGTGTTGTAAAGAAGAATAATAAAAGATTGATTTGAGTTAGTAAAAAAATCAGAAAATAGTACAAGTGATATTTAAGAAAGCAACTGTTCAAAGACATCATGACAAATAAAATATGAAGGGTGCAATAAATACAGGGAAAACAGAATGAACCTGTTCAAAATGAAGGAATTACTGAGTTGAAGAGGTCAGAAGAGGTTGTGAGGGAAAGAGATATATCTATGTATGCAAGCAGGATAAATTAGACATCTATACTATGAATTTCTGCTGGTCTAAAGAAAGGAATAGTCAATGCCTAACTTGTTTTTTCACCTTTTTTCAATTGTGAGTCCTTTTTCTCTTCTTAATTTCTTATATTTTTTTCTTTCTTCCTCCAATTTTGCATGTAATATCTGGTAATATGAACAATTAGTTGGAAGACAACTCTAGGCATTACAACAAATACTGTGAAATTCATATGATTTTGTTATGTGAAATTCTGTATCATTTCCTCTTTAAAAAATAAAAAAAAATTATAAAAGACATCATGGCAGATGTCTTTACCAGGGAAAAAGACTTTGACATAGAATAAGTGAGGCATACAGAACTCTAAATAGTCATGAGTTTTAAAAATGTACAGCAATAAATACTAGTCAAGATTCTAGAAATTCAGCACAAGAGCAGAATATTTAAAACTGTTAGATAAAAGCAAATAACCTATAAAAGAAATCCCCTCAGAAACACAGCTGACTTCTCAACACAAAACATGATTTAAGGAGAAGTTAGAGTGAAATATTTCAATCCCGAACAGAAAACAGCCTCCAACACAAATTGATGTGCCCCACAAAACTTTCAAAACTGATGGAGAAATAAGATATTTCTATGTCATAAACACCAGAAGAAATTCAAGAACAATAAACAGGTATTCAAAAAAGTTCTAAAAGACATTCTAAAAATAGATAACAAAAAAATACAACTCCATGAACCCTAACACAATTAACCCACCAGGCAAGGCAAACAATTAAATGGCAGGGGATGAATAGCGGAGCCAACAACAGGAACATACATGTAAAGCCTACATCAATACATATTATTTATAACCATTATTTCAATGCTTTCAGTTCACTAATCAAGAGAAATAGGCTGGAAGAATGGATCAAGAAAACGAACCAACAATGTGTTACATAAAAGAAACATACTTAAACCAAAAAGAAATGCAAAGACTGAAAGTCAAAGAGTAGAAAACAATGCACCTTTTGGCAGGAATGAAGGAAAAAGGAGCATTAGCTTTTCCATTTGCAGACGAAGTGGATTTCAAGGCAACACTGGTTAAGAGAGACAGAAAGTTATTACATTCTTGTGAAAGGAAACCATCTAAGAGGAAGAGATAACTATCATAAATATATATGCAACAAATACCAGTGCATACCACTATGTAAACAAATATTAATTACCATGAAAAAATCAAATAAGTTCTGCCACAATTGTACTTGAGGAATAGTAATACTATCACAAAAAGACAAATCAACAAAACAAAAAAAAAAATCCACAATGAAATGCTAGAACTGAATGAAACTTTTGAAAAAATGGATTTAGCTGATGATATCAAAATTAACCCTTTTCTCAGCTACACACAGGATATTCTCCAAAACAGAACACGCATTAGCTCATAGAACATGCTTAAGTAAATACAAAAGAATTGAAATTATCCCATACAATTTATCAGACTATAGTTCAAAGAAATTGGAAATCAATGAGAAAATAAACCACAAGAACTTCATAAATACATAGTAATAAATAGCTTCCTGAACAATCAATGGGTTACAGATGAAATGAAAGAAGAAATTAGACAGTTTCTATAATTAATACAACATACCAAAATTTATGGGATACAATGAAAGTAGTCCTATGAAGGAAACATAGACCACTGTATGCTCAGATTTTAACAATAAGGGTTCGCAATGAGACCTGCAGAAGACAATTGGATGTGGGTTTATGTGTCCTATGGCCGGTCTCATAAAGGTGCAGTGACATCCTGAGTTAAGGAACACTTGCAGCCATCTGCCTGGCCAAGACAGGGAGTCCTCCTTGCTCTCTGACCATGGTGAAGGTCCTCTATCTGCACGCAAACAGGTCCAATGTCCAGTGGCTGCAAGTTTCTGTGACATTCGCTCAGGAAATAGTTATTGATCCACAGTAGATATAAATGCATGTGTTTATGCTATCCTTTTAATTGGGCAAAAATGTTAGTGTAATACAAAATGCTAAAAAAATTTTCACTGTAAAAATATAAATGTTATCTTTATATTTCATTATAGATCTTAATTTTGTCCATATATAATGTTACCACTTGAATAGTAACCATTTGTTTGTTTAATAAATATTCAGTTTATTTTTATGTAAAAAAGAAATTGTATTGGTTTTCTTTCTTTAAAAAAAGTGGAATATACAAAAACAATACAAAAAACTCTGATCCCCAAGTTTAAAGATCCAATCCAAAATTGGCATCTGAAATTAATATATACTCCTCAGATGAAGAAGTACAAACAGAAAATAAATATATGAAAACAATGTTCAACAGTAGTCATTGAGAGATGGAAATTTAAAAATGCTGAGATTCCATCATACCATAGAAAGAATAATTTTTATCAAGAAATTGACAAATAACAAATGTTTTCTGGGTCATGGTGAAAAAGGAACCCTTCTCCACTATTGGGAGTATAGACTAAAGCAATTGCTAAGGAAATCAGTGTGGAGATTCCTTGAAACCTAGGACTAGATATTCCATTTGACCCAGATACTCTTCTAGGTATAGTCCCAAAAGAATTAAAAGTATCATGTCACAGCAAAATAAAGTCACCCACATTTATAGCAGTACAGTTTGTAATAGCCAAATCTTGGAAACAACCCAAATGTCCATCAACTGGTGAATGGATAAAGAAGGTGTTTAGGTTTTTTTATGCAATGGAGTATTACTCTGCCATAAAGAAGGATAAGACATTTCTAGGTAAATGAAGGCACCTTGAGGACATATTCTTAAGGAAATAAGTCAGACACATATGCGTAATTACAATATTGGTTCTCAGTTGAGGAAAATCTAAAGTGTAAATAAGGACAAAAATATATAACAGGTATTGTGAAGTAGAAAGAAAATATTCGAATCAGGAAGGGTACAAAGGAGGGAGGAAAAAGAAAGAAAATTAAAAACTTTAAAAAAGGAAAGAAGGAAAAAAAAACCAATGAACTACCATAGGCCCACATACATGGAATGTCATAAAATATTTGTATGTTGGTCCTGGCTTATTTTATTTATCATAGTGTTTCCAAAGTTCATCCATGTTGTAGCGTATATCAGCATTGTTAGTCCTAAGTCTGAATAGTATTTCATTGTATGATGTCTCTCATTTTGTTTATCTATTTGTCTTTCAATGGATACTTTGACTGCTCCCATATTTTTGTCAAGTGTGAATATTGTTGATATGGATGTGGGTATACAAGTGTCAGTATAAATCAGTTCTTTCATATATATATATATATATATATATATATATATATATATATTATTCAAATTAATAAAATATATATTTCTTTTTGATTGTTCAAGAAAGTAGTTTTGTACAATGTTGACATAATTTTGTTTTAATTACCAAATCACAAAATTTCTGATTTACTCCTATCTATTCCAAAAGTTGTCATTTTCTGAAAATTTTAAAATAATAATTAACTTATTAAGTGTGAAACTGTGTCTCATCATGGTTTTGCTTTTCATTTTCCTAATTACATATTAGTGATGTTGAGCATCTTTTCACACATTTATTTCCCATAAGTATATCTTCTTCCCCCTTTTCTCTCCCAAAGTGATGTTAAAGATGGGATCTGATGTGTGTTTCAGAAAGACTTCTGGCAAAGAAAAAATCCTTCTTCAGAAAAGGTGTAGAGACTCTCTGAGATTGAGCAGAACTGTCCTCATGCTCAGAAAGGTAGAGAGAGAAAGAAGCTGAGATGTCTAACGGAGTAAGATTGATAGGACATGGACCAGGGATATAGCTCAGCAGCACAGCACCTGCCTGGCAAGCATGAGGTCATGAGTTCAATTCCTGGTAAAAAAAAAAAAAAAAAAAAAAAAAAATAGGACATGGCTATGTTGTAATGAAGGAGAGGAAAGGTTTAGGGCTCTGTTCTGCTAAGGCTGGAATTCAGGTAGAAGACACAAAGCTCTCTCTACACAAATGTTGACCACCTTCTCAACACCTAGTCTGAATCTCTGAGTGTTCTTTTATTACCTCTGGATTTTCCAAGGACTTTCTTTTTTTTCCTAACAGGTCCCCTACTCATTTTCCCTCCCACTTCCTCTTTACCTGATTCAGATTCACATCCTTAACTGATGTTCTCTGTATCAGAGAGACAGACATGCACAGATATCACATATCCTTGCCAACATTGTATTACCTATTCTTTGGTTGTTCAGGTGAAATTAAACCATGATGTACTTCTGGATGGAGAAGTAGAGGGAAATGAAGAAACCTAAAATCTCTGACACAGTAGATGAGAAGGAAATGAGCATTTCTGTGTTTTGTTTGACTTCATATAGGCTAATGTCCTCTCCTTCAGTGGCACAATAAATATTTCTCATAACCTCTTCGGAGTAGTTGTTGGCTTGCTTATCCAGATGTCTTTCAGGAAATTTTAAATGGTGTGTGTGTGTGTGTGTGTGTGTGTGTGTGTGTGTGTGTGTGTGATTAAATTTCAGGCTAGGTAGTGCGAGCCAAAATACATGCTCAGACTATGAGAAAGGAAGAATGTTGTACTCCCCTTTACAAGTTCTTTAATTTTCAAAAAGGCACTTTTAGCAGGTATTATGATAAATATAACCAAGAGAGATCAGAGACATAAAATAAATGATGTGGAAAGCAATAATAATGACTACTCAGGTTTTGTGGTAATTAACACAACGACAAAGTGTTACACCACCATTAATGTGTCTAAATATGGGTAACAGCACTAAGTTTTATGCTGAAATAGTCTAGATCACTTTTTCTACCTTTATGCTTGTAATTACTATGTAAGGTCAAGAAAGTCATAAAAGCAATGTTTTATTAGGAAAGTATGTATTCTATATGAGACGGACTATCGCCACAAAATTAACAAGTCTTCTTTGATGATCATTGAAATTTCATTGGAACCAACCAAACTGAGAGGATTTTTTTTCATTTTACATTTTATAAAGATTTTAGGGCCAGCCAGATAGCTCAGTTAACTAAAGGGCCTGCTTAGGCAGACACAAGGTCAGGGGTTCAATCCCTGGTATGCCATGCTGGCCCTGCCCCTGGAGCATGCTGAGGGAGCAATTGAGACTGGTGCAAGCCTATAACCCCAGCTCTTGGGAGGCTGAAAATAAAAGAATCATTATGAGTCTGATCTGTACAGTAAGACCCTGGAGACCCTGTACTAAATACAAAAAAATAATTTTTTTAAAGATTTTAAATGATCAAGTTCCCTACCCCCCCCAGATTGATATTTCTCTGGTATACACCAATAAAAATACACTGCCAAGTTTACTTGCTCAGTCAATAAAAGTATGTTTTTAAAGTAGAAATTTTGTATACTCGAACTTAGAAGTTGTTTCTCTCTCTCATCTCTAGGAAATGATCTAGCAACCAAATCTGAAGGAACAAGCTTTTGACAAGGTGTTATGCTGCAACTCTGAAAAAAAAAAAAAAATCAACACTATTCTCAGAAAACAGAATGTGTTCTTTCTGGTAAAAAAAAGTTGCAGGCAGTTGATGACAGCTTATAGGAAAAAAAGAGTTGTTTCAAATCCTCCAGCAGGATTTTACACTGAATGAATGCCTTAAATAAACATGGCATCTGTGAGATACAATGTCATGCAATGAACAGGGTACAAGTCTTTATTTTTTTACAGTGGAATTAATAATAATAAACAACAAACATAGAAGTTTTACACTTTTGAATTTATTACCAAATTTATCTCCACTAACCCCCAGTATTGACTTGCATTTTTGGTTGAAGCCCATTTGGTTGCTACCTTTAGATAAGAAAAATCTGTTGCATACTAAAGGCAGAATTGGGAGACAGAACAATAACAGAACTTAATTTGTAATGTTCTAGGGAGTGCTGAAGTAGTGATCACTGAAGTCCCAAATTAGTACAATCCCTGATTTTAAAAAAGAAAAGCCTAAAATCAAAGAAAAAGCAGTAAAATGCCAATAGGAAAATTGACATGCATAAAAATTCATAGAAAAATATAAATGAGACAAGCATATGAGAAAAATATTCAATCTTTCAATAATAATATAAATACATTCTAGTATAATAACATGATTGCATTTTGCTATGAAATTAGTACCTCTGGTAGAAAATTGTAATGTCTGATTTTGACAAGTTTGTTAAGAATATAAATTTAATATGAACTTTTTGTAAGCTGTTTGGTATTTGTATTAAGAATGCTTAAAAGTGTATCCAATTTAGCCTCATAAAGCTTTTGCTAAGAAGCAAATCTAAAGAAATAAAATTTGGGCAAAAATTTATTTACCAATAGCCTAAACAAATATTTATTTGCTAGTAGCCTAAACAGCTATGTCAAAAATATGTAAATAGCTTCAATGAGCAAGAAGAACAGAAAATTTAAACTAAGTATGGTTTACCTATCCTATGGAACATCATTCCACTATTAAAAATTGTGTTAATAAAATGTGAAAATGTTTATACCACGATGTTAGGTGGAAAGAAACATTTATTTATTTATTTATTTATTTATTTTTTTAACTTTAAACAGATTTTTATTACACAAAGGTTGTCACATTGATCTTTATTTTATACAC
>NW_004524614.1:12882198-12892516 GCF_000260255.1 Octodon degus
GTGACCCTGTCTTTCTTCTCGTTCACCTCGACATCACTTGTCCCACCAACCTTCAGCACGGCCACTCCATCTGAAAGCTTCGCCAGCCGCTCATTCAGTTTCTCTTTCTCATATTCACTGGTTGTGATTTCTAACTGCTCAGTGATTTCTTGAATACGTTTTTCAATTTGTGCTTTGTCACCTTTGCCTTTCAAAAGCATGGCATCATCTTTAGTTACGATAACCTCTCCAACTTTCCCTAAGTCGTGAGGCTGGACATCTTCAAAATTTAGCGTCAAACCCTCTTCACCAAATACTGCACCACCAGTTGCAATAGCCATGTCTTTCAGCTGGTTCTTCCTATTGTCACCAAACCCTGGAGCTTTGACAGAAACAACCTAAAGGCCAACCTTGAGCCTGTTCAAAACCAGGGTACTGAAAGCTTCTCCATCAACGTCCTCAGCAATTATGACCAAGGGCTTCCGGTGAGCATTGGCAATTTCAAGAGCAGGTACAATGGACTGGACGCTAGAGATTTTCTTCTCACTCAGTAGAACATAGGCATCCTGAAATTCACATTTCTGGCCTTTTGATGTGTTAATAAAGTATGGAGAAATATATCCTCGATCAAACTTCATGCCTTCAATAATTTCCAATTCATCATTCAGGGTTTTTCCATCCTTCACTGTGATGACGCCCTTCCGGCCCACCTTCTTCATGGCATCAGATATGATATTACCAATTTCTTTGTCTCCATTTGCAGAAATTGTACCAACCTGAGCAATTTCTTCAGGGGTTGTCACGGGTTTGGACTGTTTCTTAAGTTCAGCAATCACAGCATCAACAGCTAACATCACACCTCTCCTGATTTCCACGGGGTTCGCGCCTTTGCTGATCTTCTCAAAGCCTTCCTTGGCAATAGAGCGTGCTAGGACTGTCGCTGTGGTGGTGCCATCCCCGGCCTCTTCGTTTGTATTGTTGGCAACATCTTGAACAAGTTTAGCTCCAATATTCTTGTATTTATCCTTTAAATCAATTGACTTTGCAACAGTCACACCATCTTTGGTTACCTTGGGACTTCCCCAACTCTGTTCAATAATCACTGTTCTTCCCTTTGGCCCCATTGTAATGGCGACAGCATCGGCCAGGAGGTCTACACCCTCGCATGAGGGCGCGGGCGTCCGCACCGAATTTCACATCTTTGGCATAGGCCCGAGTGAGCTGCGGGGCCAGGGCCCGGGACACTGGCCTGGCCTGGAGAAGGACCGCGGGTAGCCGGAGCATTTCTGCGGGGCGGTGGCAGGAGCGCACGCGGTGAGGAAGGCCGTCGGCGGAGAGTCTGAAAGAAACATTTAAAACTACTAATATAACCTGATTTTAGGTTTTTAAAGTTTATATATTTACATGTGTAAAAATAATTCTAAATTGATAAAAATTAGTATATTTTTGTATTTACACAGAGAAGAAAAATAATAGAAGATATCATACTTGCAATGTCAGTTATCTCCTTTATATAAAGACAGGAAAAAAGAAATAAATATAGTAAAGTTAAATCAAATGTGATTATAACTTTTGTACCTTTCTTTGTTTATAGGTCTCCCCTCATGAGCAATATATCTAGTAATATGTATCTGGCTGAAGCTCAACTAACATAAGAATGGAAAGAATTGCATTTATAACATTATAAAACAAAGACTAAAGATTATACATTGTCTCAACAGTGGCTAAATACAGTATTAAAAGTATTAAATACAGTATTAATCTTCTCAATATCCTATCATTCTTTTCCTACATTGCACCTTCTGTATTAACTCTCACAAAGTCTTCCACTGAGTCACAGCTCTAAGCACTATTATATATTTCCAGGGGGAAGTATACATGCACAGAAAACTGAGATCCATTCTGATTGGTCTGCCTTGCAGCATGTGTTTAAAGTGAACCAGTCACAAAGCAGGCAGATGCTATGCACTAATCCACTTTAGAAAATTATCCTGACTTCTTACTTGTGAAAGTCCACCTAGACCAAGTTGACTGAGAGTTGAGAAAGACAGAATATCAATCAAAATTTCACTGGCTGTCAAGACAGAAATAAACAATAACTGTTCAGTACATATCAATTTTTTATTAGGAGAAAAAAATTTAACAAGATTTGTCAAAAGTGATACTCCTACTCTCACCCTTGAACTCCAAATCCACTCTTCTCTCTTACCAGTGACATTTATTAATCCACTAACATACTCCCAAGAAGAGAACTACAGTAAGTTCTCCAATTACAGAGTTCCATTCCCAGAGAACATTCCTGAGTCAGATTTCTGTATAGGTCTGACTATGAGTCCTGTATACCTTTAACACAAAAGTACAATATAAAGCATAAGAAAACCGAATACACACACACATATAGTAACTTCAATTATACTGTTCCACTGTATGCTACTGCACTGTATAAGAAGCCCAACAGCACCACTGTGACAATGTCCATCAGACACATGAGCTATTGCTACAATTTGTTCACAACTATGAATGTCCCTAGTGCGGGGTGAAAGTTTGAATATCAATTGTCCATAAACTGAGGATTAACTGTATTTGGTTTGTCAATCATCATGTGTTGCTGCTAAACGTTGATTAGACATGTTACCTCTCATGAATATATAGAGAGAAACAAGGAAAATATTACATATCCTTTTAGTATTCAAAGTTAAATATTGGCCAAATGTTAAACACTGTCATCATCAGTATCTCACTCCATGTTTTTGCTTCAACTTTTAGGTAGGATCACTTACATAAAATGGCTATTATATAATATGGGTGATTTGAAGTATCATTAGAGACAAGAATAGATCAAAAGAGAAAGGGGCGTGACTTCATGCTGTTAGTTTCATCTTGTCTGACACCATTCTGCCTGATGACAGATTTGTATCATGACTTTTACTAGGCTGAAATTTGGAAATTAATTCAAATACAATCTTTTATATTTTTCAATGTTTGTATTTCTTTAGTAACAATAACTTTTGAAATGTAATACGGATTTTTAAACCTTTGTTTATCTTTGTGATTTCCATGACTACAATCTTATTCCATCTCATGAATCAAATTTATCCCTGAAACCTGACTTCTTAAGAAAATTTTTAAAATTTATTTCCATAATTTTATTGACAGACAAATAGCAATAAGAGAGTTTCAAATCAAATTGGTAGGAGAGTTTTAATAATTAACACATTGCATACTGTCTTCGTAATGGTTATTTGCTGTACAAGATGCAGACATGACATCCTATTCACAAACACTATTGCAACAAATCCCTCTATTCATTAAGAGAATGTAACTATATATCATTCCTAACCATTTTGAATACACAGATACAAAATGGACATTCATTTATATATCCCCTTTTTTGTTTAGTTCCGTCATTTGAATATTATAGGTGTGTTAACTCAGCAAAACATTCTAAAAGAGTCCAGTAGTCCATAATAGTATTGGGGCTTCTGCTTAACTGGCAATGTCAGAAATTGTTGACCTGAGTCCCCTACAGCTCAACATAAAAGCATGGCTTTACTTCTTGTACTTCATTTTTATACTTTTCCGCTGGATGGTTAAGACCAAGATAAAGCAAGACTTATGCAACAAGAGTTGTAGCTTTTGGATCTGATAAGGTCGGTGAAATCCCCACAGGATTTATCCTGAGATCCTGTACCTCAGATCATAGATCCTTTGTCAGTTTCAGCCATGTGGATGAGTGACAGCCACTGCTTGGTCAATGTGCTCCCCATGAAAGGCTGAGAGAATGTTTTCTCTCCATGTGACTCTCCTTAGGCACACTTTACATCATCAATCACTTTCCATGTGCAGCTGAGAAAAATGTGTATTCAGCTGTGTTTGGGTGGAACACTCTGTATATGTCCAAGTCCATTTGTTTCAAACTCTGGTTCAGTTTTGTATTTCCTTGCTAATTTTTTGTCTGGTTGATCTATCTTTTTGGGATAAGGGGGTGTTAAGTTCTCCTGTTAAGATTGTGGTATTGGATATTAGATTTTTCATATCCATTAAGATTTGCTTTATATACTTGGGTGCTCATGTGTTTGATGCATACATATTTATGAGTGTTACCTCTTTCTCTTCAATTTTTCCCTAACCAGTATATAGTAGCCTTCTTTATTTCACTTGATCATTCTTGGTTTGAAGTTGAGACTGTCTGAGAATAGGATTGCTACCCCTGCTTTTCTCTGAGGTACTGGGACATGTAGTATTGTGTTCCATCCTTTGACTTTCAGCCTATGGATGTCTTTATGAGTTAAATGTGTTTCTTGTATACAGCATATTGTTGGATTTTGTTCCCTAATACACGGTGCCAGTCTATTTCTCTTAATTGGTGAATTGAGTCTGTTTACATTGATGGTTATAATTGAGATGTATTGACTTACAATTGACATGTTATTTGCTTGTCATTTACTCCTTTTTCTCCTGTGTTTTATTGTTTTCCCTATTTAGTTGATTGCTTCTGATCTCATTCGTGGAGTTCAGATCATTTTGGTTTCTCTCTAGAACATCTTTCAGTACCCTGTGTAGGGTTGGCTTTGTCATCATGAAATTCTTTAGTTGGACTTTGTCATGAAAGTATTTCACTTCTCCATCAAACTTGAAAGAGAGCTTTGCAAGGTATAGTTGTCTGGGCTGGAATTTGTTTTCATAGAGGACCTGAAGTACTCTGCTCCATGCTCTTCTTGCCTTCATGGTTTGTGAAGAGAAGTCGACCATAATTCTGATGGGTTTTCCTTTGAATATGACCTGCTTCTTTTCTCTAGCGGCTTTAAGTATATTATTCTTGTGCTGAATTTCTGGGATCTTGACTATTCTATGTCTCGGTGTGTTTTTCATTGGGTTGAGATTACTTAGCATTCTGTATGCTTAGGTTACTTGAATGTCAGATTGTTTCCCCATATTTGGGAAGTTTTCTGCTCTTACTTCTGTCCATACTTTTTTAATGTCCTTTGTATTGACTCCTTCTTTCTTATTGATGCTTATTAGTCTCACATTGTTCAACTTTGCATCATCTTGCAGGTGATGGATTATTTTTTCCTGCATCCTCGTTGTTTTTAAGAGATCCTTTCTTACCTTTTCACTAGCTGCACCAGTGTCTTCAGGATCTGAAACTCTGCCTTCTTTTTCACTTAAAGGGTTTTGCAAGCTTGTGATTGAGATTTTAAATTCCTCTATATCTCTTTGACTCTGCTTCATGCAATCTATTTCTTTCCTGTATTGCTCATTAAAGGAATCTGTCATTTTTCTAATCTCCTCTTTTTTTTTATCAATGTCTTCTTTAGAAGCAGTTATAAATTCTTTTACTGCAGTGATTTTTTCAGATTGGGTTTCCTCCCTATGTTTCTGTAGTTGATTCTTTACTTCAGATTCTATGAGTTCCAATAACTCTTTTCTTATTTCAGAAAGTTCCTCTCTGAGTTGCTCTATAACTTTCTGCTGTTGCTTATTTACTATCAACACTATTGATTCATACATTTGAGCTGAGCTAATAGAAAAGAATTCCGCTCTGAGTTCCTCTATGACTTTCTGCTGTTGGTTATTTACTATCAACACTATTAATTCATACATTTGAGCTGAGCTAGTGTCCTCTGCACTTGTTCTGGGTCGGCATTGGGTTTCCTCCCTATGTTTCTGCATTTGATTCTTTACTGCAGATGCTATTAATTCAAGGATTTCTATTTTCATTTCCAATCGGAGTCCCTCTATACCTTTCTGCAATTGTTTATTTCAGAAGCTGTTGATTCATCGATTTCAGCTGTGAGGTTCCCAATTTGTTCTGTGTTAGTGTCCTCTGGAATTGTTACGGGTTGGCCTGGGGTCTGAGATTGTAGTTTGCTCCTTCTGGTTGTCATTTTGTGTAGCACTGTCTTCCAACCTTTGTTGTAGAGCTTTGGTGCAGTTATAACCTTAGCACCTACTGAAATTCAGGTGCAGATCTACAAAGATTGGATTTATCCTGCTGTGCATGGCTTGGGTTGGCTGCTGTGCTCAGTTCCTTCCTGTTGCTGCCCTTGGGGGTGAACCTGTTGTGCCCCTCAGGCAAGATGTTCTGCTCCTGGACTAGCTGGGTGGCTTTGTCAACTACTCTCTCTGCAGGGATTGTAGCTGAAGGGTTTCACCCCAGGCCTGTATGCCAGGACTGAGCTGAGTCTAGAGGGGATAAGGTGGAGTAGAGAGGAGAGGGAGCTCTCCCACATGCTCACCAGGTCTGGGTTAGGGCTGGATGTGGGAGTCCCAAGAATGCGGCAGAAATTCTCACTTGGTGGGAGGGGTTAGGAGGTGCTGCGGAGTGGTGGGGGGTCTCAAGGGGGTAGAAGAAGGTCTCACCCACGTTGTGCCTGTGCTGGAACCAGCAGGTCCTGCTGGTGCAAAGTAGCCGGAAGCTTTCCCACACACTCACCAGGCCTGGGCTAGGACTGGATCTGGGGGTCCCCAGAATGCAGCCAAAATTCTCACTTGGTGGGGGGGGGCGGTGCTATGGAGTGGTTGGGGGGTCCCAAGGGAGTGGAAGAGGTTCTCACCCATGCTGCGCCTGGGCTGGGACCGGCAGGTCCCCCCAGCACAGGGTAGCAGGAAGCTCTCCCACACACTCACTGGGGCCTGGGCTAGGACTAAATTTTCAAAATTAAAAAAATAATTACTCTTAAATTTTATGATCATCAGTTCATGCTGGGAAAACACCAAAGCCCAATAAAGTTGCCTCAATTACTTCAATAGCCATGTGAGTTAAACAACCTAACAAGACCTTTTCTCTTTGTTAATTATATCACAATATGGCCATTCACTTATTCTCACTAAATTCTTACAAACCTATCATACAATATATATTTAATATTATCCTTACAAATGAAACACAGTGGATACTTAGAGTTTATGTAGTTCAGTCTTCATGGCAGCAACAACAATAATAATCACAAAGTTACCGTAAACAAACACAAATTATTTCCCACTTAACAAGTAACTCTATGCCCTAGGCCATGAGATTAACTCTGCTGTAAACCACAAAACCCTAAACCACTCAGGCAACCTAATATGTCACCATCTATGAATGACAGTGAGCACCGTGGTGTTGCTGGCCTCACAAGGCTCAGCTGCTTGTGTGAAAGTCCAACACCACATCTGCCCTTAGAAATGTGAACATTTATTATAAGCCAGAGTAGGGGTATATAATGAGACTTGGAAAAAACTCCAATTCCTGTCACTCTATTCTGTCAGTTCTTCAGTCTTAATTTTGGATTGTTTTACATAGCAATCATACAAGCAATTAGCAGTAAGACTGCCTTTTAAAATAGTAGCTTTTTATTATTTCATGTGTAACCAAATTAGTTGAAGATGGTTGTTTTCGATTACCCAACAAAGGACTTCAGTTTTTCATGTCACTGTTTAATCAGCACAAACACACTGAACAAGGCATCAGGAGAAAGATTCCTTACCTGGGGAGTTTACCAGTTTAAATGACTCTATAGGTGGCTGTTTAGTAGCTGCCAGTGTCACTGCCCCAGGCACAGTCAGTACAACTAGGATGGGGAAACAGGAACTCTAGGGACCTTTTATCTCCTCTGTGCCTTTGGATCTTCTTCCTATTTGCAAATTAGTTGTCAGTCTTTTGTCCACCTTTACTACTAAGGATACTGTGCTGAAAAAGCTCAGCCTAAAGGCAAAGAAAAATTCAGAAATTACAGTTTGATTAACAATTCTTAATTTTTTTTCTCTTTTCTAAGTTCCATGGAAATAGGAAATAGGTTGTAGCATTTTTTTTTCCCTGTTTTGAGAGCAGTACAGTAATAAACTAAAACTAAACACACTTCAGATTTTAAAGGTAATAATGAAATGAGAGGGAGGGTGTCCTTCACTGTAGAGTAACTTTGGCCTTACTAACACCATTTCTAAAAAAGAAACAGACTGCAGTAACAAGTGTTCCATGTTTTGTTCAGTCCATCTACAGTGCATCAGCCGGGTTTTCAAAAATTATGCAGACAAAATCCTTGGAGCTGAGATCTGTACCTTTAGGCTGCTAAAGACTATCTACAGGTTGTCATGGCAACTCACAGAGCGCCGTCTTTAAACACATTATACTCAGCAAATATACATACAGAAATTTCACACATAAAAGCTGCTCCCCCGGGCTGGAGAGATGGCTCAGTGGTCTAAAGCACCTACTTGGAACAAGCTTGGCAAGGCATCGGGGACCGCTTCAATCCCCCCCAGCACCACATGCCGGCCAGCCCCGCCCCCTGGTGGGCTGAGCTGGCCACACACACACACCACACTCTCTCTCTCTCTCTCTCTCTCTCTCTCTCTCTCTCTCTCAAAAAAAAAAAAAAAAAAAAAAAGTTGCTCCCCCGGACAAATTGTCCATCAGCTCCATATCTCTTCTTTTCTTAAGGGTTTGATTTTGACATTTGTTTTCATGCTAGTGCCCAAGGAGTATAGAATGCTGAAACAAGAAAAAGTTGAGGTCCTTTATTAGATATTTATCAAGATACGTTTTTATACTCACTTCTGCACTAAATGAGCACTGGTCCCATAAGTCCACCAATATATTTTCTCTTGTCACTGACTTTTTGTATCTGAACTTTCAATTTATATCAACAGACACAGTTTTCTTTTCTGTCTTAATAGCCAATATTAAGGCAAAGGCTTTTCTTTTTTTTTTAAACTTGAAAGTCTAGATGTAAATCTCCCGATAACTTAGAGAAATAATAACCTTCCCTTCTCTACAATAGCGCTTTGTGTATTAGTGAGGACAATGCAGCAAATTAGAATTCAAATCCTCATTTGTTTTCTCATTAATATCTACTGTCCTCCAACTGGGTTATAAGCTATTAGAAGGCAGGCAGAGTCCTTTGTATCTTTAGATGTACTGCACATAGAAGCACAATAAATAAAATCCTATTTTAAAGATAATCATATTAAAGTCAACCCAGAAGGTCGTTGACTTTATACTATTATTGTTGTAAATGATGAAAAAGAAAAAGGAGAAACGAAGTCTCTTGCCCAATGTTACACCTACTTAAAAACATTATATTGAAGTCAACCAAGAGAATTGTAGTGCCTACTCTGCCAGAAACTGACAACATGGCAAAACTGAGATTTTTTTATTCATCAAAATAGACAAAATATGGTTTACATACCATATTATGTTGCTTTGAGTTCCAACTTAATTGTACTGTGTAGCACTAGCATAGTTAGCAACAATGGAGATGAGGAAGCCACTCCCTTCCACCCATTTAATTTTATTTTATTTATTTTTTTTATTTTTTGGTGGTACCAGGGATTGAATGTAGAACCTTACACTTGCCAGGCGAGCACTTATTCCACTGATCTATCTCCCCAGCCCCATCACCCATTTAATTTTAAGCAGCAACTGAGGGCCATTCTTCTTTCCATTGTCATAAGAGAGGTAGAGAATCACATTATAAAAATCAAGTAAATCGCTAATGGTCTAGATGAGAGCACATGCATGTTGGATCTCCTATTCTCAGCTTCAGCCACCTTCACCCTACAGCAATCTTATTAAGAATTCATGAATAAACACTATATATCATGCATGTAAATTAAGATCATGGTATATTCTGGGGCACACATGCATGATGAAAGCCCCTTTGATGATTCTACACCCTGCCCATCATTCCTGTCAATTACACCTAAAATTTTGGAGAAAGCCCCTGAGCTGAGGTCTACATCATTTAAGTTCCCAAGCCTGGTTTATCTGGCACTTGCTGCTGTGTACTGTGTCCTGTGACCCATGTGTACTGCTTTTGCTCTCCTGTTACTCCAGCACCACTTCTCTGCTCATGCCTTTATCAACATGGACCTGCCCTTAGTACTACTTCCACAGGCCTCAGTAAATGGAGCTGCTTGCCACTTGCCACCAGGTGTATGGTTTACAATTCTCTTTTTGTCTTACACAGGATCCTGGATTATACCTACTGAGCTCAGCACACAGTATCACTAGAGACAGGATGCTAAGATTACTAAAATGTGATATGCTGTTAAGAAGAGAGGTGCAAATAAAGTCTGTGAAGGATGATGGATGAAAGAGGGAATAAAAATGTATTAGTAATGTTAAGCATTTTCTGTTGTTGGATCACATCATAGCAGAGAGGTGATTGGATTTAGAAGAAAGAGCAAATTTCAGTCTGTAGGCTCAAGGCTTCTACAAGTGAAGATGAAAGGAAAAAAAAAAAAACAACATAAAGCAATAGCCTAAACAGAATTCTAAACTAGACTCATGGGATGTTATCGTTTAATTTCTCCTGTGAATTTCTTTGTAATAAGCTTTAAAGGAAAGCTGTGCTAA
>NW_004524614.1:12892616-12900601 GCF_000260255.1 Octodon degus
AGGTTCTATCAATTTATTTGCATGTGCACCAGTAACAGTTGAGGAGATTGATGAGGAGAGATAATGCAAGTATTACTTAAAAAGCACATGAAGATTACAATCATTTGTGAGTATGTTTGCAATTTAAATTACATCAATTCACATTTGCAAAGTTCATATTTCACAATGAATATTCTGCCAGTCTAAAGGTTGAAAGAACATTGTTCTTGTTCCTACTTACTGATGAGACCTAGAATGGCTAAATGACACTACACATTCTATTCTAGGGAGATCTGGTACCAGAACCAGGACCTAAAGACTTTAGAGAATGACTAGGTCTTTGCAGTCCCACCTCAAGACAATGTTACTACCTAAGGCTGCTTGATGAAGAATGTGCAGATGTGAGAAAATAAAATAGAACAGCTGTTTTATAATCAGTCAGTAGATATGGGAAAGAAGAGCTTTGGAGACTTCAACAGACATTTGAATCAATCAAACACTACCACATATGTTTTCTGCTACTAAGGTCTATATGTGAGTAGTTAGCACTTCTACAAAGAAAACTGACATAAAAAAGAAACAGTTTTGTGTCATTGTGAATACTGTCGGGATGAAATTGTAACCATTTGACACACCAGGTTCCTGAAATTGAAATCTGACTAGGAAAGAATGGATGACAAACATGGAGCCACCTTATCCAAGACTCAGAACAATTAATTCTAGTATCAATTGCATCTCAGAATTTGCAGGCACTGGTTAAAAGTCATATAAGATTGAACAAATGCTGATGCTACTGGAAGTCAGTTGGTAAAATTATCTTCTACACAATTGAAGTAGTTAAATAGAAAATTTGACAAAGTTTCTCAGATTTCATAAAAAAGGCATCACAAGCATCTACACAGTGGGAATGCATGTATGTAATCCAGCACACTGAGAATCTAAGGCAGGAGAATCACAATGTCAAGGCCAGCCCAGAAAATTGAGGGACCTACTAAGATCATTTTCAAAATTACAAAAAAGAAATTAAAAAGTGATAGGGATATAGTTCGATGTGAAGTCCCCAAGTTCAATACCAAGTACCACAAAGGAAGAAAGAGATAGGTCTTGGAAATTGAAAGATCCTCCAATAAAAAGCCTAGTAAAGATTAAGGTTCCTCATAGAGACCTTTATCAGAGCTAATCTCTTCAAATGGATCATTCTCCTGTGAACTTCTGATACAGGCGGACTCGCCCATGTATACCTATAGGTGTGGATACATGTAAGCCTGCTAATGAAAAATCTTTCAAAAGTGCTTTCTCAAGGGCCATCCAAATAGCCCAGTAGATTAAAGAGCCTGCAAGCAGGAGCAAGGCCAGGGTTTTGATCCCCGGGCCTGTGTGCCGGCCCCACCCTTGGGGTGTCCTGAGAAGGCAATTGAGACTGGGTGTGGTGGTACACACCTGTAATCCCAGCTCTTGGGAGGCTGTGAACAGGCAGATCACTACAATTCAGATCTAGTAGTGAGCCCCTGAACACCCTGTAGAGCCTTCCCTAAAATACAAAGAAAAAGTGCTTTGCCCTTTTATTCATAAAATACATAGCTTGAGAGAATCCTGATTGTTTCACATCACCCTTTTAATTCTTCAATACTGGCAATTTTCACATTGGAAGAACATGGCACAATATGAGAATGCATGCCTAAGAATAAAGTTGTGACTTTTTAATTTATTGAATATATGCCATTTTTAGCATTTTTGTTTTTCTTTTTTTAAAGAAAATAAAAACAGCTAAAAACTTAGAAACAATACAAAATTCATTAAGCAAAATTATAAGCTAAAAACTTAGAAACAATACAGAATTTCATTAAGTAAAATAAGAGGAATTCAACAATGATTGGGTCTGAGTTCAATCCCCAGTTCCACCAAAAGAAAAAAAAAAGAAGAAGAAGAAATTAAAAAGAAGAAAAAAAACAAGTGTTAACTGCTCCTTTCAATAATCATTTTCAAGCTAAAGCATTTTTCCTGTATTGTTTCCTTGGATCCTCAAAACAAAACTATTAGGAAGGTGTGATCACTCCCATCACATTGATGAAAACATTAAAGCTTCCACATGGGAATCTGAGACTTTAAATTCATTGTAGACCGCACAAATGAACCAGACCTGGTCTATACCTTTTACAATGAGTAACTGTTCCTAGTCCCAATTCTGAAGTGGTGTTATTCCAGACTTGGAGATGTCCTGGATCAGAAGCTTTCTTATTCTGCTTCGTATCCCCAAGTCCTTGCTCATGGCATGACACTTACTTAAAAGATGAAAAATCAATCAACTCATATAAATTAGACCACTGCATTTTTCTTGTTTTACTGTTCCACAGGGATCTCAAGGAAGTCCCTAAAATGTTGGGGCAACCACTGAACCATGCGAATCATACTTAGAACTGCTCTTAGCATTTTAGCAACTGTGGAATGTAAGGGTCATGACTAGCAGAGGGTTAGAACCTGGGTTGAGAGACATAGTGTACCACCTTAAACCTTAGGTGACAAAAAACAAGAAATTGGTCACTGTGGAAGGCACCTTTAACTGTCTTCTCAAATACATAAGTGTTGGGAATGCAAATGCATATTCCTAATGATTCCAATATGGATTGCATTTTATCAATCTAGAGGATGCCTCAAATTCCTCATTAGCTATTTGAGTTTGTGGTCCACCTTAAGGATATGGTAAATTATTTCAATTCTTCACTCTTACTGACTTTTTCCAGTTATCCTTGTGAATCACAAGGCAAACTTCAATGTTCAGTCCTACCCCTGAGAGTTATAGATCTATGCCAGACTATGCCACACTCATTGTTTCAAGACCATCAACTGAATTTCTATTCAGTTAGTATGTTCTTAGTCATATCTTAAGCCCAACTCCTATAAGCTCATTTTCTTTCCATTTGCACCAATGTGGTGTTAGAATTCTGGCATTTTCTGAGCAGATTTTGCTCTGACAATAACAACTGGCATTATTAAGTGCTATATGTCTTATCTTATGTAATTCTTGCAGTAGACAATTCAAACTTTTGAAATGTGATTAAGAACATCCAGAACAGTGAAGTATAATTGCCTTGGGTCACACAGCTAGTAAATGTAAGAAAAGAGTTTAAATGAAGTCAGTTTTTCTAGATAGGCAGACTCTATACTTAGCCACTTAGCTCACATTATCTCTGTGGAATATTGATCTCAATAACTTAACTCTTATGGACCAAATTCCTTTTAATTCTTAATTGTATATTTCACAAATGATTTGTTTTTAATCAAACAATAATGTGAAAATCACTTGAGCTGTGTGTTGTTGGTAGATCAATAAAATTATTTTTATGATGAATTCAAACATGAATGAATTCAGAGGCAACAATGACATTGAAGAGCTAAGGCAAAGAGTAGGGTTAAAATTGACAGCCTTTGTAGACTGGTGTTTTTATCAGTCCTTTGAGACTTCACACATTTAATTTTTAAATTTCACAAAGGCATTCAGGAGATGAAGGCAGAATCAACTTTTGCTCATGGACAAAAGTAGTGACATAGATGGCAAATTACTTTATGAACGTTTTAGTGCAGGTAGCAGCAGGCATGTTTGAGGATTCTAAGTTCACCCCATTAGTATGCAGAAGTGCCATCAGCTGCCTAAACCATTTTCTAATAAACCAGGTCTTCATTACATCCCAATTGCCCAAAGTATGTTCACTTTGTCAGACACAGATTTTTAAAAGCAATTCAGTCTTGAACCACTTTAGCTCACATGGCTTTCTCCCTCCCAATTTATTTGCAGTCCTACTTTCTGTTGTGTCTCTTTTTACAATATGTTTGAGAAAGTTTTCATTCCCTTTAATCTCTTGGGCTCTTTTGACAGACTCAGCAACTTTGCCAGCCTTATCTTTCTCCTCGGGTTCCAGCAGTCTGTCGTTCACACTTCCACTCTTTATTGGCAGCATGTTCTTTGACACACCATCTTGAAACCTAATTGAATGTTTCTTGCCTTAAAATTTCTTCAACTGAGGGACACTAGACAGCTAGATCTCTCCATCACTTTTCATCCGTCTACTTGAATTCATGACATAATATAAAATAGTCAAAATTTAAAATGTGCAAATCAATATGTATAGCCTAGAACAATTTAAAGAAAACATTTTGAGAAAACAATAACATGTGGAATATATGTCCAGCCACCAAAAGATGATTTCTTTAGACTACAGTTCAACAAAAGCATTGTCACAATCTGCTAACAACATTTTATGGAGCACATATATTTTTTGCTTTTCATCCAGTAAACTTTCTAAGTGTGCAAGAAGAAAATATTCTCAAAATTTCAAAAGGAAAAGAAAAGAATGTTTTGGTGTTTTGAAACAGCATCTTGAATTGAGGAAAAGGAGAAATTTGCATTGAGGTCAAACTGAAATCAACATGAATTATCAGTCATTTCCCAAACTGATGAGCATTGGTAGCCAAGATTTTATTTATATACAGGTATTTTTTGAAGTCCCACCTTTGATTTAGTTATGATTCACCCTAAATTTTAACAGCTTTTTTACAACCATAACTGAATACAACCTTCATAATTTGATGCCTCACCTATTATTCAGCTCCAGTGTATTTCCCTCTCTTCCAGGACAATTTGATTGCATTATAAATAAGAAACGCAGAAGCAAAAAAATGGGGAATCAGATTCAATTATTTTGTTTTAGATATTTAACTACTTGATTTTTGTAAATAGTATTTAGGGTCACTTGCCGTGTTTATCAGCACAGATGTTATTGGTAAAGCCAGAATAAATAAGGATAAAAACGATCTTAGAAAATTAGGCTTTCCTCTTAACTTAGTGCATTCAATAAACTAGAATGTTTCTTCCAGTGGAAGCTGTGAATATTGCCTAGCAATTACTAGAATATTTTCTAGCTAAGTCATGTCATCCCTCTGCTCAAATATTCCAGCAGCTATGGATTTCATTAAAGGGTGAAAAATCAAAGATGAAGAAACTGAAGTTTATATAAACTGGCCTCAGAAATAATGTTAAAGTTAGACTTCAAAATGCTGAAATGCCTCCCTTGCACCAGGCCTCTTCCCCTGGCCTACAGGACCTGCCTGGTTTGGCCCACTGAGACCTCCTTCTCTCCTCTCCCATCCTCATTATTTTGCGGCCACGCAGCCTTCCTATCCTTTCTTGAAAATGCCAGGCAGGCTCTTCCCTTAGCACAGAGGTACTTCTTTTTGCTTCTGTTTCAAATGCTGTCCCCAGATCACTCATTCCCACTCTCCTCTGTCTCCCCCTCTCCACCGATTTCCCTAATGCGAGACAGACCTTCCCTAGTGCTCAGTATAATTTAGCAATCTCCACCCCACTAGCTACCTGTCTAAATTACTTTGTTTTCCTGTAGAACATTTGTCATCAGCTCATTTGGAACCTCTTTCTCTCTTTACCTATTTGTTGTCTGTCCATTAGAAGTGAAGCTCGGTGAAAACCTGAATGCCAAGTTGACTATTGTATCCCAGAACCTAGAGACAGGCTAGCTAAATGATATGCTTCTAGGAACTTTTTGATGCATTAGTGAATGAAGTTATCCTTTCCGTGTTAACAAGTCAAACAAATTATGAAGACAACTATGTACCAGTAAAACAAGTTTTGTGCCAAGGGAAATGAAATGCCAGGGAAATGTTGAGCTTGAGTACAGTAAGAAAATAGACAAGTTTAAAGTTAGAAATTGATATGCTGAATGATATCTATGTGTCGGAGTGTGGCTTCTGCTAGATCCCTGTCTGAAAAATGGGGTCAGAAGAGGAGGCCAGATGTATGAGGCATTTAAAAATTCCTCCCCATGATTGATGGTAAGGACGCTTTCAGCAGCTCTTGCTGCCAACCAGGGCAACCATAATTTCAAGCATGTTAGACATTAGTACTGGGAAATCGAAAAGGGCCTGAATGGATTTATGCCAATCAGAAGACATTCATTTTAAGATATTGCAGCTGAAGCAGATTTACCTAAGCATCCATTGAGACAAATCTTCCAAATAGCCTTTACAGAACCTCAAAAGAACTATGTCTGGGCAGGACTGGAATGCAGAGAGCTCTCTGAGTTTGGCTCCCAGGGTTAAAAAGGACAGCCAAAAATGTCACTAGCTTACTTAACGTATGTTTGGGAGCCTGAAAAAGGCGTCTTTTCCTTTTGGAAGACAATCTCTGTGTCCCAGTGCTTACTTGGTCCTTTTGAGTCACAGTCACCCTTGAACAGTGAACTATTACCAGTTGTGGTCCAAGGAGTAGCAAGGTTGTTTCAGAATTAGTTCCTTGTGGGCTCTGGGGACTTTTCTTTCCAGAGACAACCACACCTCTAAGGCCCCAGCTGTCTGAATGCCCCAGCCTGAATGACAGACTCAAAAAGTGACAAGGTCCTCATCTCCTGGGTCGCTCTGCAGTGCCTGGATAACTCATTAGCAGGTATGTCATCAAGTCCCCTGGTGTTTGCAGGCTTCCCACCCACTTCCCATTGTTATTTCTGTCCCTAAGGTGTTTATATCAGGCAGAGTCTGTGCCAGCCATGGCCTTAGAAATATGTGGCTGTGGTATTACTGGGCAGAGAGGCAAGCATAGATTTGAGTCCTATTTTGGCTTCTGTCGTTGAGCAAATTCTTTAATTTCATCAACCTCATGTTGTTTTGTTTTTTTACTTTAAAGTGGGGTTTGGTAAGAGTGACTATCTGGAAGGAATGACTAATATTTAAATTATTGTATATACTTCTATAGTTGTTGGTCAATAAGATATTACTGTCTGTGTACTGTTGTTACTTGTACTTTCAATGATGCTTTACACCCACGTAAAACATCAAGTAAAATCTAAGTTCTTCTCTGTACAACAACAGCCATAAAGCATGCACACTTGCATTGCAAATATAAACTACATAAGGCTTATGATTTAATTGGCATCATAACAATTTCTATTTTTATTTTTTAAAATCTGTTATTTATTTATTTGGTACAATATCTCACTATGCAGCTCTGACTCATAGTGATCCTCCTGTCTCAGCCTCCCCAGCACTGGGATTGCAGGTGTGTGCCATCATGTCCAGTGTCAGTGGCTGGCTCAGCATGCCTGGGGTTCCAGGGCCAGCATGGCATGTATACTGGGGATTGAACTTGGGTCTTTGCTCTTTCCAGGCAAGTTGTTAGACTGCTTAGCTGTCTCCTCAGCCCGGCATGATAAAATTTTATAATCATTAAAATCTTAGAACGTATTTTTCTTGAGATCTGTATGTGTGTCAACTTCCTTTTGATTTAACATTTCCTTGGTTTCTTTTTTCATGTTTCTTCAAGTTTTCTGAGTTGTTTTGTAATGACTATGTGTCTTTAAATAGCATATCCTAGAAATCCAAAAAAACTATTTTTAATTGCAAATTCAAGCCATATGTACTCATTTTATTTAAAAATTGTGATTGAGATTTATTTCTAGCACTTCATTTAGTATTTTCAATTTACCATACTTACTCCTTTTCTCTGACTTCTATTGAATTTTGAATTTTCTTTCTTTCTCACTTTTGAATTTTCTTTCTTTTCAACTCTATTGACTTGAAAATTATGTTATGCATTTATTGTGAGTTATGTTTAAATTCCTTGTTTGTGCACTTGACCTAACAAAGTCAAAACTTGATCATTACCATTTTTAAGAACACATCTTTTCCTCTCTTTTACATGCTACTATTATACTTTAATTCATCTTGCTTCTTTTTCCTTTGGATAAACAATATTTTAAACTGTCCATGCTCACCATTTGTTCTTGTACAGTAGTCAGTCTTCTAGGATTCCTCCTCCTCCTTTCTTCTTCTTCTTCTTCTTCTTCTTCTTCTTCTTCTTCTTCTTCTTCTTCTTCTTCTTCTTCTTCTTCTTCTTCTTCTTCTTCTTCTCTATTTTTCAACTTCAAATGAAGAAAGTTATTATACTAGGAGGTATGAAGAGAAAAGTATTGAAAAGAAGAGATTAGATTGTAGTTTTGATT
>NW_004524614.1:12900701-12935365 GCF_000260255.1 Octodon degus
TATTATTAGGGAAGGGTCTACAGGGTGTTCAGTCTCACTACTAGATCAGACTTGTAGTGATCCACCTGTTTACAGCCTCCCAAGTGTTGGGATTACAGGCGCGCACCACCACATCCAGTCTCACTTGCCCTCTCAGCATGCCCTGGGGACGGGGTCGGCACGGCACCCTTATGTCTGGCTTTCATTTCCTGATTTATGAAGTCCATTGTTTATGAAGTTGTTCACTCTTGGGCCTCATGGCATTAAAACAAAATCCCTTTCCTGCTGAGAACAGAGTTACTGTTACATCACCCCTTGCAGCTCTGGCTCCCCTGTTCATCTTCAGTTCTGGCAAGTGGAGAATTTCACTTCTTTCCAGAAAGCTTGGTATTCATTTAAAAGAATTCTTGTTAAATCACGCTCTGTATTTCAAGGGCAATAGAAAATAGAGCTCATTTTGATGTGATCAGAAATTGTCCCTCACATATTGACTCAATGTGAGGCATATGTGCTCTAGCTTTCAAAGGTATAAAAATGACAATGGAGCTATTTTCTTCTCAAAAGATACAGTTCTGAGGAAAATATGTGCATTGAAGTTTCTGAGAGGTTCAGCTGCTGTAATAATCAGTTCCCATACTAGTATAAGCCTCCTGAGAAGAATGTTTCTTTGTTATCTTTCTGTGTCCGGCTTCTCGGCCAATGCTAGAAGACAGAATGTGGTCTCTGAATGCTTGCTACCTGAATATATGAATGAAATCAACAGATTTTACCATTGCTCAATTTTACGTTTTATGCACAAAAAGCAAGGTGTTTCTCATTTTCTCAAAACAAATGCAATTTTTATAAAGACATGTTTAAAAATATTCTTAGTTTTTGTTGTACTCCTACTAATAATAGATAACAACAATTAAATCTTTATAATGTGCCATCTATGGCTCTCAGAATTTTCTAGGCACTAAGGTTTTTGAGCTTCAGAGTAACCCTATAAGATGAAGACATTTATAGATAACCCTGGCTTATATAAGAGAAACTATATTAGAAATTAATTTAAATTAATCTCACTGCAGCTTCCATTATTCGGTACTTCAAATACATCTAGTGGCCAGACTATTATTTCTGGAGTAATTTCCGGCTATCCATTCCTTTGTTTTCACAGATATAATCTGTTTGCAGAATTTAGTAACGTATAGTCCTAAGTACTGCCAAACTGATTTCTTAGTTACTTTCTCATTGCTGGGACAAAATATCTGCTGTCCACAAGTTAAAGGAGGACAGCTGCATTTTTAGCTCAGAGTTTGCAAAGGTTTCAGTCCATTGTCTTCTGTATTAAAAGCAGAGCCTCGTGACACAGGGGCCTGGCAGTAGAAAGACAACCCATGGCGTGGCAAGCCTTCCTTCCTTCTTTTTTCATTCCATCCAGGCTGCAGACTCATTGGTCAGTGCCACCGACAGCCAGGCTGGATCTTTTCTCTTTAGTGAGCCATCGTCCACACGCAGAACTCTGCTAAACCAATCAGTGCACTAAGCCAGCATTGCCCAGCCATGATCTAGTCCCTCCCAGAAGCTCCCCTATAGGCATGTGAGGGTACGAGGCTTTGGAGAGAAAGCTAGACACAAGCCATAGCACTGGTCAAGCAACAGCCATTTGTCTGGAAGGCTTACAACATTCCCAAGGACCATGTGTTGTGCTGGCTTTACTGCTGTTATGCTTCCTCTTAAAGTCCACAGCTCGTATCCACTCATATGTCTGATCCTTCACCTACAGCTTCTTTCCCCAGTCATTTTTGGCTAGAGCTCCTGCAAGCTGTATATTACAAATAATGCCCAAAAATACATGCAACTAACACACTCTGTAATAATTTATAATTGTAGTTTTAGCTAAATTTTGTTATATTGTTTTGTAGAATTTTCCTTAAGGAATTGGGGCAGAGCTGGGATACAATTTAGTGGCACAGCATCTGCCCAGCAAGCATGAGATCGTGAGTTCTATTCCTAGAACTAAAACTGGAAACAAAACAAAACAAAAAACAAAAATTGGTCCAACATATTGATCAACACATTTTCATGTTCTGTTTATTATTTCTTAAGTATTCTCAAAAATTTTGATAGTAGTGAAAAATTGTATGTGAAATTATTTTAATATTCAAATATCTCACTTTTCATTAGACTGAAATATCAAAATTATTGCCAGGCTTGGCAAGGCACACCTGTAATCCCAGGCTTTGGGAGGCTGAGGCAGGGCATTGTTTTGAATTCAGTGCCAGCCTTGGTTACATCTCATTGAGACTCTGTCCCTAAAAGCACAAAATGTTGAAATTACCCTAATAAAATAGACTTTTTTCTAATGTTTTTGTCTTTGATAGCCTTTACTGACAACTATTTAATCCAACTTAGTTCAAGTTTAGTTTGACTCTTCAACAAGGGAAATATAAACAAAATAGAAGTTGTACAATTCCACAAAATCATGACCACTGTTTGCTATTCTTGGAGTAGTAATACTTCAAACTCACTGTACAAATATTTGCTTAGTGCCAACTATTTTCCAGGAACCAAGCCAGGGGGCACAGATATATTGATAAATAAAATGGACAAAAATTGCAGATTTCATGGTGCCTAAAAACCTGATATTATGGAAAATGAGTAATTTCCCTGCTACTTTAAGCTTTCTGGTAGCTGTCTGCAGGGATTCCTGCAGATCTTTCTGGTCTTTTCCTGCCTATTCCTGCGAGTTCTAGCACTGTTAGCATCAGACATGCACAGCGCTCAAGACACTAATGACTTTGGATCCACTTGCATTTTCTACCCTGCGTGTCACTGCAGGGGTCACCTCCACCAGGAAGCCTTTAACCTCCAAATCCTACCAGTGATTCACAGCTTTTAGGCCTCATCTTAAGGACCTTGTTATCTCTCTAATACAAATGTATGTTTTTCTTCATATTAGATCATCATACTCTGCTTTGTATCTTTTAATCTGTTTTGAACTGTGGTTAAGCAAGAGAAACCTGACCCTGCCTGACTTTTCCTTTTAAAAATCTTAGAATTTCATACATAGCCTAAATGGTAGTATGTGCAACATAATTTCTCAAATAATTCTTGGTAACAAGTGTTTGTTATTCTTGTGTTTTATAACTGAATTTGATGTTTATTCAATTGTTCATTCAATTTATTCAAAAGTTGACACTAGATGCTATTCAGTCTCTCAAAAGTTGCAGGTATGTGGCTAAACAAAACAGATAGCAACACTTTTTCCCTTAGTTTTGGAATTTTTTAAGTTAGAGTTTATGCAGAATTGCCTGTCTGTCAGGATTGAGAAAGACACAAGTGCCTTTTAGGAGGGCAGTGGCAGAGTTCCTGACAGAGATTGTTCAGTGCAATGGCCTTTCTGTCTTGAGTTATCCCTGTGAATTCTTCCCTCAAGGTAGGGGCTTGGAAGGTTTTTATCAGACTGTTCCCTTCAGGTCGTTAGTTTTATGCGTTACTGTGCACGAGGACGTACAGCCAAGTGAGCCTGTTCTTCACTCCCTTAGGTATTCATTCAAACAAAGAGGCTAGAGAAAGACATTCTATAACAATCATTACTTGTGGGAATTGTAGTAGGTTTGAGGCTTCTATCAGCCCTTTAGCCCTCATCTAAAGTAATCTATTTCTTCCAGGAGCTCAAAGCATTTAACAACCTAGAAAGGTCAATGCTTTAAAAAGGATCACAACAGTATCTAGGTTGCTAGCATTTTGTAAAAAGAGGAGACACAAGGTAATTTTGTAAGAGGGGAAATGCCCTGAATAGCAGAAGATCCAAATTAACTTTTTATCCCCCCCAGAATAGTACCTTAAGAATGTCAAGAAACTTGACCAAGTGTATGAAACAGCCCATAGGAAAATCTGAAATCCTAAAATGGCCAAAACTAAAAAACTGTTTTGGAGAGAAGGTTTCTAAATTGGCTTCACAGTCCCTACAGAGAATAAAATCCTGAATGATGGGTGTTCATTTCCTTTAAAATCATTTGCTTCAAAACTGTCATAACAATGAACAGACATTGAATCACTAAATCTAATGACTCAATACTTAAGAGGTTCTTGGTGCACCAGAGGCCAAGGTCACGCAGCCTCAGAGTCCTCCCTCTGCCCCACCCAATACTTCCCTTGCTTCCTTCCAACCTCAAGGTGGAAGTACAGGTAGGGAGATGGCTGGGAGAGGTTCCCAGAAAAAAGTTCTTCTTAAATTAACCTGGCTACTTGCAGAAACCACAGCATGGAGCTTACCATTCATAATTCTCACATACTCTCAATGGAGCTTTAATGTTATTGTTCCAATTAGATGATTTAAATGACCTTTATTTCAGCTTTGCTGAAGTCTGAGAAATTCGCTGCCTAGAACCTCTGCTTTACTGAGACAGCGAAGTGAAAGTTTGAAGAAATCATTATTTTTTGTACTTATTATTCTGAAACTTCTAGGAGTCACTCCTGAGTGTGAAAAGACATTCAGATGTGAATAATGGGACGTTCTCACTTAGTGAGGATGAATGGTACAACCAGGGAAGCTGTCCCATTTCCAGGCTTCCAGGAAGCCTGGATCCCTCCCTGCCCATCTTAAATAAGTTATGAGGATGCAGAAATGCCTCTTATCTCCATGACAAAGACAAACCCTCATTCTCCAGGAAGGTAGCACAACTTCAAGCAGCTGGAAGGCTAAAGGTTTCCCAGAAGAGAATATTCCCCCCCCCCGGAGCTTCTGCCCATATCTGGGACATTGGCATTCAGCCCAGCCAGGAAAGAAATGTTGCTGGGAGCTCTATCAAGCAGGATTATTGAAGGAATGAGCTATGTGAGAGAGATGGGGTCTAAGGTTTTTGGCTGAATAAGAATCTAGGCCTGTTCTGAAATGAGAGCAGCTGCCATCCCCCAGAAGCCCTGAGGCCTTCATTCATCTTAATAGAATTTTAGTGGAGCCTTGTCCTTGTCTTGGGTTGGTTTATCACTTATGATAACCCATTCTTCACCACAAATTCAAATCCTCCCTCCAGGTTCACTGACATTTGTGCATGTGATTTCATACACCACCAACAAACACTTACTAAGGCTCAGAATGTGGCCGGCAGTATTTCAGGTGCTGAGATAAGCCTTGAAACCAGAAAGACAGAGACCAATTTGGTAGCATTATATGTGAGTTTACAGGGGAAGGAACAGTGAGGTGGGGGACCGGGACCCACAGAAGTCACCCCCTGTCATCTGCAGAGCATTCCTGAAACTGCAGGTAGTCTGGATCCTAGGTATGCTATGTTTTTTTTCCCCTTGTATATGAACACAGTATCGAGTGGACACAGGAAGGGATGATTCATGCCCCAGGCAGGAAAGAGTGAACTGGTATGAGATTTTATCATGCAATTTGAGAGAGTAAACAGCTTAAAATGTACAACTGGGGGCTGTTGGGGTATGCTCAGCGGAGGAGCTGTTGCCTAGCACCTGCAAAGCCCTGGGTTCTGTCTCCAGCCCTAGAAGATAGAAAGAAAGAAAGAAAAAAAAGCAGATAAGCATATAAACAAATCAAATATATGGAATGTTTAGTTTTGAAATTTTCCATTTCATATTTTCAGACCATGGCTCATCATGAGCAATTGAAAGATAATTTCCAATAAAGGAAGTTGCACACAGCTACACCGTGGACTGACCGGAGTAAGGCTGAGAGGTTTTGATTTCACTTTATGATAGGTCAGGACTGGTTTTGCTGAGCAGATGATGTTTGAATTTGCATGTCAATGACACATTTGTTACAGGTTATTATAAATGAAGTAGCTAGACTGGAACTAAACCCTGGACTTGAAACAGGACTAAAACATAGACTTAGGAAAAATTGCACAGAACCTATCAGAATAAAGTACACTTCACCAAAAATATGTATTTTTCCCATTAAAGTAAATTCTATTTCATAGTTCGATTTCCTTAGCTTTTTTTGTTTAAAGATTTCATGAAAACAGATGAGGAGGTGGGTCCCTAACGCGATGCAGGTTCTAGAGGGTGGTGGATCCAGCTTCACTGGGCCAGTCCTAACCAGGCTGCTGAAAGCTAGGGGCCACGCCACTAGGTGACGCTGGTCTCCAGACCACCAGGGCCAGCTCAGATCACATGCGCCGCCAAGCTGCAATGCCTCCACCTAGCCAGAGAGAACATCCTCAATCCTCTCTGAAGGTGGAATGAAGCCTTCCAAAATGAAGTTCTCAGCAGCCGCCTGGAGACCACCCAAATGCTAGCAAAAGCCATCAGTAAAGCCCCACAGCCAACCCAGGCCTGGATCATAGTCACAGGTATAGCTTACTACCAGCCCAGCCTGAATGCACAGTATGATGAGGACAGCCCTGGGGGAGATTTTGACTTTTTCTCCAACCTTGTGACCAGATGGGAAGCCACCACAGTCAGGCTTTCTGGAGAATCTACACCCCAGGTGGTGGTGAGCTCAGGAGTTGTGCTGGGCCGTGGAGATGGTGCCATTGGCCATATGCTGCTGCCTTTCTGGCTTGATATTGGGGTGCGCATCAGCTCAGGTCACCAATTCTTGCCCTGGATTCATATCAGGGACCTGGCAGGAATCCTGACCCATGCCCTCGAAGCAAAAAAATCATGCAGGGGGTCCTCAATGGCGTGGCTCCAGCCTTTACCACCACTAATGCTGACGGTGCCTAAGCCTTGAGCACTTCCCTGGGCCGCCTAGCCTTCGTTCCTGTCCCCAGCATTGTGGTATAAGCTGTCTTTGGGCAAGAGCGTGCCACCATGCTGCTAGAGGGTGAGAAGGTGGTGTCCCGGCAGACACTCGCCACTGGTTACCAGTATTCCTTCCCAGAACTGGGGGCCGCCTTGAAGGAACCTAAGTAGAGAGAAGCTCCTGGCAGGAGCCCAGGCCTATCCCCTGCCAGACGTCCCTGGTTAGATACCGTGAACAACCGCAGGCAGTGCTCTACTGGAGATCAGAAATCTCTGGTTCTTCAGGAAACCTGTCCCATTCTCTTCTCCATCATTCTGTCACCCGACCTTAGCTAACTGAGAACTTCTCCAGTCTCAAGGCTGTATCTCACCAAACTGGGACCTAGACCTCTTCTAGTCCCTGTAAAAAATTTCCAAGTTTGTTTTCTCTGTGTTGCACTGTTGCCCCAGTTCTCCTTTGTGCTGTATAGAGTATGCTGCAGTTTTGACAATAAAGATAAACTGCCGAAAGAGAGAAAGAGAGAAAGAGAGAAAGAAAAAAAAAAGAAAGAAGAAAGAAAGAAAGAAAGAAAGAAAGAAAGAAAGAAAGAAAGAAAGAAAGAAAGAAAGAGAAACAAAGAAAACTGAGACAAGTTAATAAGTTAAAACACCTCATCCCAGAGATGCACCTGCTTGCAACAGGTTAGGGACATGAAGGCCAAAGGATACAAAATTTTCGTCAGATAGCAGGAATAAGCTGAAGAAAATTTACATATTATAAAATTGATTATAGTAACTTTTAAGTGTTTTCACCACAAAATGGTGAGATGCTTTCTGTTAGTTGGCCTAAGTCAATAGATCTCAAGCCATACACCACAAACACATAAAATTTTTATTGGTGATTTAATGAATTAATTAAATAAGTTTTTAAGGGAATGAACTCTCAGAAATCAGCAAATAATAAAGTATTACTTTTGTTCATTATTTTTATTTATTTCATATAACCCAAATAATAAAGCTAAGACATTATAGCCACAAATGAGATACGAAAACAAAATACTGTAAATATCAGCATATAGTGGCATACCCTAAAGAACTGACAAAAGTGATGCCACAAATATATATAATGTGTTTAATATTCAAAGCCTGTGGTGCACAATCTATTGAGATTTGCAAATCTGTTATTCTGGTTAGACATTAAGAGACCTGAAAGCAATATTTCTAAATTGTTTTCCTTTCAGTTTAACCAGCTAATTGGCTTAAAAGTGCAATTCCAACCAGAATTGAGAGACTAAATCAAAAAAACTTTTAGAGTTGCTTTGGATGCTCTGATGTAAAACATATTTTAAAATCCTATTTTGACATTTAAAGTTGGGTTTAAAATATTTTGAAAACTAAGAACATTAAACTGCTCCTTTCAATGGATCAGCAGAGTTCAGCAATATAATTATCTGTGCTAATCTATGGATACACATGTGTACTTCTTTTCCCCTTCTTTCTTTCTTTTCTCTCTCCTTTTTATTTTCTATACCTTTTGACCAATTTTGTGTGCTTATATCTGGTAATCTGAACAACTAATTTGAAGACAAAAATTTCCTCTTCTTATTTCCTATTATGGCTTGTGTCTATTGACGTCTCCCTAGAGCCTCATGCAGTCATAACAGGGACTTTTCAGAGGTTCATCTGCAGTATGTGATGCTGGGACTATGGGATGCTGAGATTGAGGGTATATGATTACTGCATTAGTCCATTGAGTTGTTTGGCATAATTTTGAGAGTGGAGCCCCCACCCCTAACCTCTGAGTGTGAGTACTACCTGCCTTAAAGTACAGGTAACCTCGACAGAATATAAAGGACAGAAAGAGGCTTGCTGTGGTCCCTTGTCACTTGCTGCTTTTGCCCTCCATACCATCAACTGTTTTTTATCCTCTGTGATGCCCCTCGGCCAGGCCACCTTACCTTGGAGCCAGCTGACTATGGACTGGAACCACTACAAACTGTGAGCTAAATAAACCTTTCCTCCTTTAAATTTGGGTTTCAGGTATTTCATCTCAGGTGTTTTGTCTTTGAACTGAGAAAAAAGTAACTAAGACAGTTTCTATACTCTTCAGCATCTGTAATCAATATTTACAATTCTCCTGATGAAATGTGAGTTCACCCAGGAAGGTACAATGAAAATCTCCTGTACTTTATAACAGTGTTTAGGAAAAATGTTCTTTTCTTCCTTTTATACCTTGAGGCTGAGTTCACTTGGGGAAGTACCTTCACCCAGCCCCAAATTGTGGAAGGAGCACAGGAGCCACTTCACTGTGTCAGAGAGGCTGAAGTAGAATGGTCTTGAACTTTAATGTGTGAAGCCCACCCTGTAGCTGAACTTTGAAAAGGCCAGGGTCATAGTCTCACCAGTGATCTTCATGGGGTTCCAACAATGACCCCACCCAGATTGTCTGGCTTTAAGAAGATTGTAAAACAAGCTTGATTTCTCTTTTAGTTTTCTTGTGCTGCCATAGGGAAAAAAAATACCGCACACTGACTAGGTGGTTTAAATGACAGAAATCTCTTTCTCCCAGCTCTGGAGGCTTGGAGGGCCAAGGGCAAGGTCCTGCAGGGCTCCGTACTGACCCTCTCTTCCCATCACAGTTCTTCTATGGTCTCCTCTGAGCACGTGCAGAGGTGAGAGAAAGATCAAAGCAGGTTGAGGCAGAGACAGAGATTTCTCCCTCTACTTATGAAGACATCAACTCTAGTAATTCAAAGCCCCATGATTATGACCTCATTTAATCATCATTACATCCTAAAGTCCCTTTATCAAATACATTCACACTGATGACTAGAATCTACCTGAGGATTGGGGAGACACAATTAAGTCCATAGCAACCGCCAAGGCAAGGATCAGTGGCTTTTCTTTCAAGGAGACTGCATGGTCCTTTGCTATTACTCCTGAGCACCTCTCTCACATCTTCACACCACCCTGAAAGCTGTTCCATTCAACTAAAGCTCCTTGCTTGAAAATTCATTGGGTCAAAGAAAAAAAACAGAGAAAATAATCTGAAATGCAACTCTTCCAGATTTGGTTTTGTTTGTTTGGCTTGGCTTGGCTTGGCTTGGTTTGGTTTGGTTTGGTTTGGTTTGGCTTGGCTTGGCTTGGCTTGGCTTGGCTTGGCTTGGCTTTCTTGGCTTGGGTTTCTGAAGCAGAGGTCTTACTATGTCTCTCAGGCTGGCCTCCAACTTGTGAGCCTCATTCCTCAGCCTTTAAAGAATCTGAGATTACAGGGATGTGCCACTGAATGTGCCTCACCTGTAGGCTTTATTAGTGCTCAAAAATATGTAAAACTTCTGAACTGAAATATATATCATGAAGTCACGAATAGTAACAGAAACTGAAAGTTGTGTTTTGGACACAAATTTTTTGAACTTTACTCTGAAATACAGAGTTCATCTGGCTTCTGTGTAGTTGTGTACAAACAAGCACCCTGGCTTTGGGCATTGCATGATGTTTGTTTAACCAAGCATACACCTAGACAGACACATACTTCTTTAGAGAGAAGTCCTGTCCATTTTGCCCAACCTAACATAAACAAATAGCTCTCTGAGCCCTTGTCCTAAGGATGATTAAGGATCAAATTAATGGACACCATGGTAGTAAATGCACACAAAGTAGTTTATTAGATAGAACAAAGAAATGCTCTCCTTTTCTCTGGGACTCCAAGGAAGGATGCTGAGAAGGTACACAAGTTTAGGGGAATATGTGCAGAGATTGAGTGAACTATTTTGCTGCAAATGAAATGGTGAATTAGTGTTGCTGGTGCTTTTAACTAGGTCTCTGTAGGGTGAAAGTAGCCATAGACAATTTAAAAATAAATAGGTATAACTGAGTTCCAATTAAGTTTCCTCCATGAACTAGAGATGTACCTTTTCGTTAGAACAATTTTCTGCATACATTCTATCCTAGAATGACAAAACAAATGAAGAGCAGAATGGGAAATGTACAACCAAGCTATAGTTTGCTGATCCCTTATATGAAACATGAGATTAAACATACACTTACTAGGGTGAATGAGGCACAACTTATCCTGGTTTTTTTTAAAGACTGAATTATGTACTGGATATTTTAATACCAATTTACATATTTTCCATAGTAAGAAGTTTCTTCGGGGTGTGGTGGAGCATATCTGTAATCCCAGCACTCATGAGGCTGAGGCAGCTGGATTGCTATGAATTTGAGTTCAACCTGGACTACACGGTGAGTTCAAGGCCAGGCCAACCTATACAGTGAAACTGTCTCAAAAAAAAATTCCCCATCTTCTACATATAACTGTATGGCTTCACATTGTCATGTTTCCTAGCTCTTCTCCTTTCCCTCTCTTGATTAGTTAGTCCTCGAGATCCTGCTTTCCTTTTACTTGTATTATACCTTTCTATTTGTATTTCTTCTTTTGAGTTCCTATACTAGAGAAACTATACGATATTTACACATGTGTGTCTGGTTTATTTCACCTATGAGTATATCTTCAAGTGGCATCCACTTCAATACAAAGGCTTTGAGTTTATCATTCTTAATAGCTGAATAATACTCCATTGTGTAAAAATATATCTTTTTAACCATTCCTCCAGTGATGGGCATCTTGGTTGTTTCCAAGATTTGGCTATCACAAATTGTGCTGCTATATACATAGGCACACATATATCCCTATGATATGATGTTTTCAGATCCTCTGGGAAAATTCCCAGTAGAGGAATAACTGGTTTAAATGGGATTTCCAGTCCTACTTTTCTAAGGAGTCACCACTCTGATTTCGATAACGGTTGCACCAGTCTACATTCCCACCAGCAGTGGGGAAGGGTTCCTTTTTCCCCACAGCCTCTCCAACATTTGTTGTTGGGTGATTTCTTTATGATAGCCATTCTTTCTGGGGTGAGATGATATCTCAATGTTGTTTTAATTTGCATTTCACGGATGGCTAGTGATGTGGAGCATTTTTTTTATATATTTTTTCACTTCTTTAATCTCGTCCTCTGAGAAGTGTGTGTTCATCTTGAATGCCCATTTCTGGATTGGGTCTTTAAATTTTGGGGCCCTAGTGTTTTTTAGTTCTTTATAGATTCTAGAGAGCAGACCTTTGTCTGAGTACTTATTTGCCATGATTTTTTCCAAATCTGTGGGTTGCCTTTTCACTTTGTTGGTAATTTCTTTTGACGTGAAAAAACTTCCCAGTAAGAGCAGGTCCCAGTTGTTAATTCTTTCAATTGTTTCCTGTGCAATTTGATACTTGATGAAAAACACTTGTTACATGTTATGCCTAAGATGGTTGATATTCAGACAGATAGTGAGGTTAAGCTTAGCAGCCTAAGTTGTATGGTAACAATAAGTTTGTCTTCTGGATGGTTAACAACCTAAGTTTGCAGATCAAAATTAGAGAAAAAGGAGGGCTGCAAGGACAGCCAACATTTTGGCCATAGCCTTCCAAGGTCAATTAAGACTCAGGACATATGAGATCTTGTAATGTAAAGTCATGTACCGTGGTAGTGTCCCAAATTTTCTGATCAAGGAGATTATGGGGCCAAACAGGAAACTAATCAATGATGTAGAGTGTGCCTAAGGAGAGTCACATGCAGGGAAAACATTCTCTCAGACTTTCACAGAGAGCACATTGGCCAAGCAATGGCAGTGACTCATCTACATGGCTGACACTGACAAAGGTTCTACAATCTGAGGTACAGGATCTCAGGATAAATCCTGAGAGGATTTCACTAACCTTATCAGACCCAAAAACTACAATTCTTGTTTCATAGGTCCTGCTTTACCTTGGTCTTAACCATCCAGCAGAAAAGTATAAACACAAAATATAAGAACTAAAGCTATGGTGTTATGTTGAGCTGTAGGGGACTCAGGTCAACAATTTCTGACATTGCCAGTGAAGCGTAAGACCCAACACTATTATGGGCTACTGGGCTCTTTTAGAATATTTTGCTAAGTTTACACACCTATAATATTCAAATAATTGAACTTAAGAAAAAAAGGGGATACAGATGAGTGTCCGTTTTGTATCTGTGTATTCAAAGTGGTTAGGTTAGATATATAGTTACATTCTCTTAATGAATAGAGGGATTTGTTCTAATGGTGTTTGTAAATAGGATAACATGTCTACATCTTGTACAGCAAATAACCATTAGGAAGACAGTATGCAATGTGTTAATTATTGAAACTCTCCTACCAATTTGCTTTGAAACTGTCTTATTGCTATTTGTCTGTCAATAAAATTATGGAAAAAAAATTTAAAAATTTACTTAAATCGAGTTTCAGGCATAAATTTGGTTCATGAGATGGAGAAATGGCTATGGATGTAAGGTGCTATTCAGATCTGCAGTGGTCAGAGACATTTCGTGAAGTAGATAAGTGTATGACAGAGAGAAATGTAGGCATGATCCATCGAATAATTGCAGAAAGACCACGGCTGATGTATGCAGGAATCAGAGAGTTACAAAGGAGGGCAGAGCTAACTTGATTGTGATGGGCATGAAAGATAAACCTTGTTATGAGCTACTGAAATTTGGGCTTACTTCATGCTATAGTATAGCTTAGCATAGGCCTATTAAAAAAGGGGCCAGAGGATTCCCTGGAATGATATACTTATTAAGTAAACAAACTCTAGAGCTGGGTGTGATGGTACATGTTGTAATCACAGTATTGGAAAGGATGAGGCAGGAGAATCATTGTGAGTTAAAGATCAACCTGGGCTACAAAGTGAGCTCAAGGCCAGTCTGAACTGCAGAGCAAGACCCTGTCTAAAAAAAAAAAAAAAAAAAAAAAAAAAACTAAAAACTAATTCTGTTATAAACTATTAGATTCTGTCAATGCAAAAATGTCAGATTCTATGAAAAAAATAACAGAAAACTATCATGAGAAATAATATAATGTATTAAGATAACAGGGTGGGAAAAACAGGAAATGACTTTGGAGTTTTTGGGGTTTTGTTTGTTTTCGATATAGGCTGGCCTTGAACTACTATGTAGTTCAAACTGGCCTTAAGCTGGCTGCAATCCTAACTCAGCTTCCCAAGAGCTGGAATTACAAGCATGTGCCTCCATTCCCTGTAGGATGCAAGTTTAAAAATAAAGGAATCTAGTAATATTAAAATCAAATATTATAGATAAAGTTCAAGACACTTTCCCAGAGAAAGAATAAAGCTAAGCACAATAAGAGAGAAAGTAGACCACATTCAAAGATAAAGTGAAAAAGTGAACAGAACTAGTATTCAAAGATTTAACTGAAAAAATATTTTTTCATTAAAATAAATTGTCACATTAGAAAAAAAAGTTGTTGACCAATAATAGCATGTTTATCTACCTGATGACAATTTGAGATGATGACCAAATTATTTTTGGTTACTGATGAAGGAGATTAGGGTGTGGCTAGCTGGTTGGGAAAGTGAGTGTGATCTACCAGTCATGGAGATCCAGAGGACTGGCACACAAGCCCTGCACCTGGAAGCAACCAGAAAGTGCTGTCTTCAGTTCTTCTCTTGAAGACTCCAGCAGAGCTTTGGTGGGATAACCTAGACGTTACATTAGCCTGAATGAAGAATACACGAGTTGGTGGAGACTTTCCTTGGGCCTGCAGGGCTCTCTCTCCCATATAGTGGTCCACTCTCCTAGTAGAATATACTTTGTTCATACTTTTAATTGACCCCATACTCACTCTTCAGAGTACGTTTTGTTTTTCTATCTTTAATATATATAAAAACTCACTACCTTTTGTGCTCATTTTTCCAATTTTTGAGCAGAACAAGAAATACCTAGGAAGAATCTCAAGGAGGAGTTTCCAGCCACTCAGAATCCAACAACACTACTAATGAGGAATCTTAAAAAATCTAAAGCTAAAAGGCCTCTAAATCTTACAGAAAGAGTACTTATTAGTCGATATAAATGTAGTTCATCTTCTTCCCTAATAACTAATCATATAGTTGAAGCAATTTTCACTGATGAATTGCCTTTTGATTGACCAGGAAGAGACCTAAGTGGAAAGGAACAGAATCTCACTAATGTACCAACAGACGTGTTCTCTGTCTTTCCCTTTCTCACCCAAACTCCATTCCCAGCACATCTTCTTCCACTCAAATAACTATGTCCTCTTTGGTATTAGATGTCTGACCTTAGTTTTGTAATTTGTTATTCTTTGACATTATCTTCTTACTATATAATCAAGACACATACACAAAAGATTAGTCTTCCAGAAAATAGAGGAATGATTCTGACCGCTCAGGTTTCATCTTGGGCTACTTAGTTAGACCATCATTCTATATTTTAGCACTGGACCTCCTGCTACCTGGTGGTATGTATGACAATTGGACTTCCTCATACTTTCTTTTCAGTCCCTATATTTTCCTAGGACTACTTGGCACCCATCCTTTATTATTTATACTGTTAGAAAAACATTATATATACTTTATAGGAAAGTTTTTTTCCATTTTAACATTTATTATAAATCAAATTTTATAAACACTATAAATTGCATATAAAAGATACACATAAATATACAGAAACCAAACCAAACTAGCAGTACTTGTTAATGGAAAAGAAACTAATACAATGTTTAAATATGTATAACTTAATAAAATTACTAAGTTTTCACTGCCAATAATTTTTCATGAATTTAAAATCTATTTTAGAAATGAAATATGGTACATTTTGATTACTATCAAAGTTTAGAATTATAAAACAACTATCATTATTTAAAAAACATTTTCGAACATTCCTTATGACTATCCTTAATGACAAATTAGGCTGGGGAAAGTTTTGCTTAAAAGGTAAAACAAAAAACCATATATCTCAAAAAAAAATGTTTGAAAATAGGAAAGCATTAGGTTTGTCTCAGATCTCCTCCTCCTCCTCCTCCTCCTCCTCCCTTCCTCCTCCTCCTTCTCCTTCCCCTCCTCTTCCTCCTCCTCCTCCTCTTCTTCTTCTTCCTCTTCCTCCTCTTCCTCCTTCTCCTCCTCCTCCTCCTCTTCCTCCTCCTCCTTCCCCTCCTCTTCCTCCTCCTCCTCCTTCTTCTTCTCCCTGTCTCTCTTTTTTTTGAGACAGGGTCTTGCTATGTAGTTTGGGCTATCCTTGAACTCACGTTGTAACCCAGGCTGATCTCAAACTCCCAACAATTTTTCTGTCTCAGCCTTTCAAGTGTTGGGATTACAGATGTGTACCACCATGACCAGGGCTGTCTCAGATCTTTCATCAATCTCTCATCTGCTTTCTGAAATGTTATATGATAGCAGAATCATATAGATAGAATAGAAAATAATTTCATGAGCCAATTTGCTTCCCCAAATTGTTCATGTGCAAAAGAAAACAAGGATAATTTTGTCATATAACTTTCTAAGAAAACATTAATGTAATTCATTTGAATTAAAAAAGATTGAACAAAAAATTAAGGACTGATCTGGGTGTGATGGTGCACTTCTATAATCCCAGCATCCCAGAGGCTAAAACAGGAGCATCACTGAGTAAGTCCAGCCTGAACTACATAGTGAATTTGAGTCCAGCCTGAAGTGCACAGTGAGACTCTTTCTCTAAAAAAAAAATGAAAGAAAGAAAGAAAGAAAGAAAGAAAGAAAGAAAGAAAGAAAGAAAAAAAAAAAAAAAAAAAAACCTTAGAGCTGTGGAATATCAATTAAACTATCAAAGTTGGTACAAAGTGGCCGGGGAGATGGCTCAGTGGAATAAGCACTTCCCTGGCACACACAAAGGCTTGGTTCAATCCCTGGTTCTGAGAAAAAAAAAAAAAAAAAAGTTGGTACAATGAATTAAATCTCAATAGCTTTTGTAAATATGACTACAGTTCAGATAAAAATGCAAATATTAAAAAATATATGCTATAAAATGTGTTGATTGGTTTCTGAACCCAGTTTAGGATTTTCTCAGTTACTTTTAACTAGTTGCTGGGACAAAATACCCAACATCTAAAATTAGGAAAGAAAAGGCTTATTTAGCTCACAGTTAGTGGAGGTTTCCACTGATACTCTGGTGGCTCCAAGGAAGACTGGCACATGGCAAAGGACACCACTTCATAGTGGTAGCAGAAAATAGCAGAGCACAAAGAGAGGAGACGCAGCTACAGCTTCTAGCGAGCCTCTCTCCCTTCCTTCCACACTGACTGCGAAGACTGGAGCTCTTCCAAGGAGCGTGGCACACACAATCTTTCCTCAACTCCCTTTTATATCCTCTGAAGTGCTAAGTCACTCTAGGGAGGACCCTGCACACCCTAGGGAGGGACCTCCACACCTTAGAGTGTGGACTCACTGAGCTGATCCACCCAAGCTTCCAACTTCTCAAGTTGACACAATGTATCAACCACCGCAAGAACACTAAATACTAATGAGTTGCTGATGTGGAGACAGAATGACAGGCTTTTAATTTATCATTTTATACAAAGGAATCCAAAAGGTACCATTTTGTTCTTAATTTTTTATAGTTAAAAAATATAAAACTGTTGAGTTTTATTCATTTCTTTTGCTCATCAATAATATGATTTGAAACACTGATTTGTTGCATAACTTAAAAACTTACTATGAATAGACGTGTTGTTGTGTCAGTTAAGCTGAATTATCAAACTGATTGCCTTGGTAGATACCTAAGAGATTAGAAAATCATACTTATGAGTGTGTCTGGTCAGGTCATAGAGGCACGGGCTTAGAGTTTATGTGTCATCGCCCTGGCCCTTTTATCCCTATCTGGTGCTGCTCCTCTGCTTTGTTTCCTGGCTACCATGAATTAAGCAGTTTGTTCCTCTCTGAACTTTTACTTTCTGCTTTGGAGCCAGCCCATTATGGACTTAATACTCTCAAATTGTGAGGCAAATTGACCATGTCCCACTTAAGCTGAAGGTGTCAGGTATTTTGACTAGCAATAGGAAAAGCTGACTAATGCAGAAAAATTGGTACTAAGAGTGTGATCATTGCTTTGACTGCATCTGTCCAATTGTTTTAAAATATTTGCAGCTAGTTGGATGGAGTTTAGAAAAGTTTGGAAATGCAAACTAGAGAAGTCCTAGAATATTGTAAGCAGAGCTTGATGGACAATTCTGGTCAGATCTCAGAAGACCAAAATGCTGACAGGAATGTAAACAGTGAAGACCAGCCACGTAAAATTTCAGTTGATAAAGAAGCTATAAATGGAAATGAGATTAAAGGCCATGCATACCATATTATCTGGCAAGAAAAAAAAAGTATCTACATTTTACTCATTTCCTGAGACTTTGTGTGAGGCTAAGCTTAATAGCAGAGGACTGTTTGATCTGCTAGAAGAAATTTCAAGGGTGCTCAACATTCACGTTGTGGCATGGGAACTGTGGGTTGCATTCAGCCACATTTATAATGAAAATTGAGAACAATAGAGCAGAACAAGAAAAAGGAAACAAATTTGAGCCCAAAGGGAACCACATGCAAAGGTGGAGGTGTGGTCACTAAAGAGATTACCGCCATTAAAAAGAAACAATGTACTAAGATAAGAAGTAAGATAACTCAGGACACCACAGAAATCAGCAGTGACCTACTTATTACAGGTTCATTGGTACAAATGGGTAAATCTTTCATGTAAGAAGAAAGCCCCAGCACCCATGTTTGGAGAATAGTTACCTAGAGAAACAGATCCCCAGAATTAATTTCATCACGTTCAAACAGCCAAATATTTTGGAAGCTGCTGCAGCCATGGTCTAAGGGAGCTTGTGCAGGCTATAGAACTTGGCTTTGATTATGTCAGTGATGTGAACTTTTTAGAAACTGAGTGTCAAAGTTCCAACACTGAAATTTAATCCAAATACTGAGGTTTAACTTTAGAAAAAAATATTGCAATGTACATTAATATCTTTTGTCCTAAAAGGGAAACCGAATCACACACGTGTCATAGGTCTGCCACCACTGGTCTGTGTGATGTTGGTTGTTCATGTATGTGGAACACAAGAGTTGTAGAGTCATGGAGGCTTAAACCCAGACTTCAAAGGAAGGCCTGGAAGCCATTCATTATGTACTGAAATATAAGGCCATAAAGCTATAGAATGAATGTGAAAATCCAGTGGAGATCCCAGGAGGTAAGAGATGTTAGAAATGTGGAACATCTGCCAAGGAAAGTTACTGGCCATAAATGGGGCAGCCAAAAGAGGGCCCATATGGGTTGCAATCTGTTCATGTATGAAATTTATATTTTACCACCATGTAATCATGTTTGCTCTACTGAGTTTTAGTCTTTCTTTGTCCTATTCTTTTCTATTATCCTATTCTTCCTTTTTGAAATCAGCATGTTGCCATCTGACATTCACTGTACATAGGATTATTTAACTTGTTTTTAATTCTTACAGAAGTTCACAACTCAGAATTTGATGTGAGTTTCAGAGGGGACTTTGACTTAGGCTTTTTTGTGTGTATGTAATACTGGGGACTAAATTCAGAAACTTCATACTGGGATGCATTCCCAACACAATTTTTTAAATTCTTATTTTCATTTTGAGACATTATATTACCAAGTCATTCAGTTGCCTAGATTGGGCTCAAGCTCCCACTTCAGCAGTAGTGATATCTTGGTGAAGAAATTATTGTGATTTTTGGAGTATTTAGGAAAGTTGTATTACATCAGGGGGAATTAAGAACTTGTCATTTATTTATCTGGAGATTAAACAGGTTTCACAGAGATGTGTTTGTCAGCTTGATTGCCTTGGGACCTGCCTAGATTAGTAGAGTGTACTTCTGAGTCTGTCTGGATGGCTCATGGAGGAATGACCTTGGGGTCCACAGCTAATCCCTGACCAGTTCCTCCTGGTGTAGCTTCCTGCTCTCCTTCTGGTCACCATGAACTGAGCAGATTTGTTCTACCAGGCACTACTCTGACAAAGTTTTTGCCTTAGAATCAGCCAATCTGGTATGAATCCTCTGAAATAGCCAAACAAATTTCACTTTTTTAAAATTGCAAGTGTTGGGTATTCTTCCAGAAACAGGAAAATGTCTAAAACAGCAGTATAAAGCTATTTACACTGAAACACAATTTATTCTGCGTTTGGGATGCGTCCTGATTTTGTTGATGACCTCACCATCACCTTAGAAGGAGTTTCCCCATAAATCTCCTGGCTGGAAGTGCACTTCCACAGAAGCAGCTTCACTCTGTGCTTTCTCCTTCACTCACCTTAGAAAACCTCATTTCTATCTACACAACACCACCTCTGCCGAGTTTCCAAATTCTACTCGTCTTCATATTATTTCTGTTAAAATTTTGTCTACCGCTACTGCTAGAATACAAGGAATACAACACACAGCATAATTGTCCATTCCTTCCAGGCACTTAATCCAGAGTAGTAATAAACAATATTCCAGGGGTTTCTACATCTGTTTCATACTTTTCCCAAGTTCCTCTGAAACCTAGGTTTTGGTACAATGCATCCCTTGAAAGCACCTTTCCAACTGTTAGCATTCTTTATCCTGTCTCCTTGCACTAATAAAAGCAAAAGAGAGAATAAAATTAGCAGTTAATAACAGGGACCAAAAGAAAACAAAGAAATACGCTACCTGCATTTTCTATTTGGATTATAATGTCTAGTAGCCCAAACTGTTATTTCTTCAAGGCCTAGTGCTTTAAGGTATCTGCAAATCTGCCTTAATATTTAATGAAGAGCCACAGCCCACAAAAATTTTAATAGTTTGTCCTCTATTGTTTTCAACCCATACATTACAATGCCTAATAAATATTTTTAAAGGATAGATAAAGAAACATAAGGATGAAAGAAAGTTGTTATCTCTGTCCACCTCCACTGGAAGGAGACAATAGGATTATTTCTAATTATATGCAGTCTGAATAATAAGACTGTTGCTAACTGCACCCTCTCAACAATGTTGTCTTTTTCAATTAGCCTGCAGGAAATAGATAGATAGATAGATAGATAGATAGATAGATAGATAGATAGATAATATATTTTTGTGCTTCTTTTTTTCTGGTTCTACTCTTCAGCAATCTTTGAAATCAGTAACATTTGATGAAGTGTACAAGAATTAGTTTTATAAATTCACAACTATTGTAATGAAAATTCTAGCAATAGTTTTTTTTAAATCCTGAGAATATTAACAGCCCCTCATATTCCTATACTTTATTCTATTTTATTTTGAGACAGGGTCTCATTACATGGTTCAAGCCGACCTTCTGTTCACTTTTGTACCACCCCCCAGCCTGGTCTTAAACTCAAATGATCTTAGGTCTCAACCTTCTTAGTGTTGGGATTACAGGTGTGCACAAAACACCAGGTTCTAGGGCTGCCACAACTTGCCTGGGGTTCCAGGGCCAAGGCATGTGGAGCCAGACATCAAACTTGGGACCTTGTGCCTGTCAGGCAAACACTCATGCTGCTGAGCGATCTCCCCATTCCCCATTCCTCTACTTTAAATTGATTCAAAAACTTCAGATATAGAACAAAACAGAGTGAAAAAAAATCCCATATGTGGTACTATGATCATCCATTAGAAACTACCTGAAACCTGGGACTGAGGAATTTTTTTTTCTGAGGGTGTTTGTTTTTAGACAAGATCACACTATATAGTTCAGGATGTCCTTAAACTCACTATGTGGCTCAGGCTGGCCTTAAACTTGCAGTGATCTTCCTGCCTCAGCTTCCCAGATGCTAGAATTACAGTCATGTACCCCATGCCCACCTGGGCCTGAGGATTTTGAGGGAAGCAGAATTGCTATGGACACTTGGATGAAGAGTACGAGGGAATGAGGCAATAGTCAAAGAAAGATCTGCACCTTTACTGCCTCTGCAAGGTGCAGTTCCTTGTTTGCTAAAAGATATTTCTGAGGAGATCCAAAGTGGGACAGTGAAGGGATATTTTTATAACGCTGGTGCAGGATTTAAGTAGCAGGCTTCCACTGAAACCCTGTGTTCAGACAAAGAGGCCTCATAACATCTTATTCAGCCAATAGATTGCTGTCTCCTCCAGGCTACATGGAGGGAAGTGGGGCAGGGGAGTGGGGGCATGCTAATTTATTTCTCGAAGATAACTTTTATTTGACTATAGAAGCAAAACAGTCATAGGACATGCTCATTTGGGAAAAATTATGACTCCGTAGGGGACTCTGATGGACTGGGAATTCAGTGGAAGGAAAGCCTAGAATCTTCATATCAAGAGCTTATTTATAGTACAGCTGAAGGTCAGATGGGAATATCAATTGCATGTTCAAAACAGCTGAGTCCTTGAGGATGCTACAGTACAGTGAACAAGTGTTCATGAGAGAAAGAGGTTCTAAGTTGAATTTTCAACATTAAAAACTGAAACAGTCCCCCCAAAGTGGATGAGTTGATCATTAAATGTGCTGGATCAAGCACTGGCTTGGGATACAGGGAACTATAGGTTGAAGCGAAAGTTCTGTGACTACTATCTTTAAAATTACTATATAAAACTGTCCATATCATTTGTCTGAAAAAAATGATGAAAATAATATATTAAGGCAGCTGGCACAGGAAAACACATTATTATCAACATGTTCTATGTGCTAAGGAAGTGCTAGACAGAAGATTTCTAAAGAATTTCAAGGAAGAGATACAGTCATTTAGTATGGGTTGGAAATGAAAGAATCATAGGTAACATGACCATATTTTTTCTCCTCTATTCTGCAGTTCTTCACAGTGAAAAGGGGTACAGCCTAAGTAGGCGTCCTGAGATGACAGTGCTCCACTATGCAAACAAACTTGAGGTGATGATCAGCAACCCTGGAAATCTTTGAAGGGAGACATCACTTAGAGAACAAATGGTCGTAATAAAAAAGCCACAAGATCAAAGGTCAAAGAGACACTGTTGTGAACTAGAGTTTAAAAGGCCCCATCAGCTGTTGATAAAGTTCTTAAATGTCATGTCCATGGTTTATCTTTTATTATGTGACAAACCACTAGCAGCACTTAAATAGAATAGTGAAACCCAGAACTATAGCAGGGATGGTGTAGAAAAAGTGAGAAAAAGTATAATGAAAGAAGCATCCCCTGTTTATTGCAACATTATTCATAATGACTGAGATGTGGCAACAATGTAAATATCCATCAATGGATAAATGAAGAAAATGTTGCCCGTACTACAATGGAATACATTGGTAAGATAACATTTTTGTCCTCCAAAATTGGTGATTTCAGACATTTTGTAACAAAAAAAAAAAAAAAGAATGAAAGCTGACTAAAGCCCAGAGTATAAATATTCTTTTGATGAAGGTATTCCATCAGGGAGAGGACCATGCTCTTGTCTCAGACAGAGGACATATACCAAGGTGACTTTGCATGTCCTATCAAAATGGTCTTTAACTTCTGTAAGTTCACCTACAGTTTTCTTGATTGCTTCCCTCATAATTTATATTATTTGAAGCTCAAGCCCCTTTACTTCTATTAAAATAATATTTAAGCCCCTTAGCCTAACAAATTCTTTGGATGTCCCTTCTTTTTTATGAACTCCGTGCATGTGAATTAGTAAAACTTGCCATTTCTTTTATAAATCTGACATTCATTAGTTTCATTTCCAGGCCTCAGGTCATTCAGCATGAGAAGGTAGAGGAAAAATTTTTCCTCACCAACATTCACTTTAGCCTGTTGAAGATTAAGGGAATTCCAACCCAGGTGACTTTGAATCTCCTTTCTTTCAACTCTATTATATAAGAGCCTTTTCTAGATTGTATTTTATAGCAAAGGCCAGAAATCCTTCCAAAAAACAGATGCCCAAGAAGTCACAAGAGTCAAGAGCTTATCAGGCTGAGTGGGAATGAAGGAAGTAGAAAACAGCAATTTCTGACTCTAGTAGGATGACTCAAAATGGGACTGTGAATTAGCTGACAAGGAAACAAATAAATGTGCTAATTTGTTTAGAAAATATTTGTAATTGTGTCTTTCCTATTGACTTTTCTTATGGACCATGTACTTATAAGTGGAAATACCACGTCTTTCACCCTTAAATCAACTAAATATAAAGTCAAATTAAATTCAAGACTCATAATAAAATGTTAAAATTTATTTTCTATTACTTGTCTCCCTTGCCAGAAAAAAAGAACTAAAATTAAATTCAAGGAATTGATGACCAATGACAGTCATTCTACAACAGTATGGAAATCAAAACAGATGTTGCAATATGCCTCAGGACATAACTGATAACATGATGAGAGGGTGAAAAAATTACAAGTATAAAGTTAAATCCAAAACTTCTTACTTAGAGAAAATGCAGAGGCTTCTCCTATCCCAAAGGACCAATCTGAGGAACTATTAAGTGTTTCAGAAAGCGAGAACCAGAGAATAATTGTTGTTGTTTGTTTATTCTTGGCAGTTTTAAAGGACAATTACTCTTGGGAGAAATTTTCTGTTTTCTACTTAGAAGTTTCTTCTAACTCCAAAACCATTCCAGGAAAGATTTTTTTGTTCTTTCTTGAACTCTGGCAAAGGAGTTTGCATAAACTTGTATAATTCACTTGGTAGATTATCATTCCTCAAATGCGGAGGTTTAGAAACATCACTGGATATGAAATATATTCCAATTTTAAAGTAATTTATTTTTTTATTTTTTATCTTTTATCCATTTTAATGAGAAAAACAGATAAAATAGCAATGCAACATTTTCAAAACAGGTTATTAGGATAGTTACAATAATTAATAGATTGCATAAAATATGAAATATATGCTTTTTTTTTTCTTTTTTTTCAGAACCTGGGATTGAACTCAGGCCCTTGTGCTTGCCAGGGAAGCGCTTATTCCACTGAGCCATCTCCCCGGCCCGTGAAATATATTCTTGAAAGGGCAAAAAGATTCATAAAGGCTAGCTGCCAGCCCAGTAAACAAAAAGCCAGGATTGTTTCTACAGTGGTTTCCTTGATTTGGACAATTTCTGTCCCAGGGTGGAGAACTAATTGTTGATGTGGCTTTTCACACAATATTAAAATAGTCCAAATGTTTTCTTGAGTTATAGTCCAGTAGATTTGGGCACTTACTCTGGTTAAGCATTGGTTTCCCAGTTTTCTTAGCACATTATCTACTAAGTCACAGCCTTGCCAAGGAAACTGTAATTCCTATTAAAATTTTAAAATGATAAGAATTTATTTGTGCCTAAGAATGCAATTCCTTGCTGTTTCACTTTGAATACTAGGAGTTTAATAATCTTGGACACTAAAATTAAGATAAAAATGCATCTGGCATCAAACTACTTTTTATTTCAATGATTAAAAATCTTTTGTGACTTATTAAGTATGTTTTAAGAAAATAACTAAAAATATAGCAGATACCTGCAATACATTGCTCTAAAATTAAGGTAGAAATTGGAGAAAAGGAAGGGCTGCAAGGTCCGCAAACATTTTGGCCCTAGCCTTTCAAGGTCTGTGAAGACTGAGGTCAAGGGAGAGCCCATACTATAACATGTAACTCAGTTGTGCCCCAAATTTTCTGCTCAAGGAGATTATGGAGCCACAGAGGAATGTGATCAATGATGTATAGTGTGCCTAACGAGCGTCACATGGAGAGAAAACTTTCTCTCAGGCTTTCACAGAGAGCAAATTGGTCAAGCATTGTCTGTGACTCATCCACATGGTTGAGACTGACAAAGGATCTACAAAGTGCAGGACAGAGTTACAGGATAAATCCTGAGGGGACCTGACTGACCTTATCAGATAAAAAAGTTACATTTCTTGTTATATAGGTCTTGCTTTATCTTGGTCTTAACCATTCAGCAGAAAAGTATAAAAATGAGGTATATAAAATAAAGCCATATTAATATACTGAGCTGTAAAAGGCTGTAGTCAACAACTTCTGCAGATAACCCACTACTATTGTGGACTACTGGACTGTGTTGGATTGTTTTGCTGAATTCAAGCACCTATAATATTTAGATGCCAATAGAATACCCATCTCTGACAGGACTGAACTGGAGAGGGGGGATACAGAGGAAGGACTATTTTGTATTTGTATATGCAGAATAGTTAGGATAGATATACGGCTGCTTTCGCTTGGTTCAGTGAGAAGAAGGATTTATACTAGTAGTGTTTAGACAGGATGTCTTGGCTGCTTCTTGTGCTGTGGATGATGGCTGAGAAAATAACAATCTGCAATGCATTATTGAAAATGTCTTTTTTTGAGTTCCTATACTAGGGAAACTATACGATATTTACACATGTGTGTCTGGTTTATTTCACTTATGAGTATATGTTCAAGTGGCATCCACTTCAATATAAAGGCTTCGAGTTTATCATTCTTAATAGCTGAATAATACTCTGTTGTGTAAAAATACCACATCTTTTTCAACCATTCCTCAGGTGATGGGCATCTTGGTTGTTTCCAAGATTTGGCTATCACAAATTGTGCTGCTATAAACATAGGCACACATATATCCCTATGATATGATGTTTTCAGATCCTCCAGGAAAATTCCCAGTAGAGGAATAGCTGGTATAAGGCCAAAGAGAAAAGTGATCAATGATATAGAGTGTGCCTAAGGAGAGTCATGGAGAGAAAACATTCTCTCAAGCTTTCACAGAGAGCACATTGGCCAATCAATGGCAGTGCCTCATACACATGGCTGACACTGACAAAGTTTCTACAATCTGAGGTACAGGATCTCAGGATAAATCCTGAGGGGATTTCACTGAACTTATCAGTCCCAAAAGCTACAACTCTTGTTGCATAGGTCCTGCTTTACCTTGGTCTTAACCATCCAGCAGAAAAGTATAAAAACAAAATATAAGAACTAAAGCCATGCTGTTATGTTGAGCTGTAGGGGACTCAGGTCAACAATTTCTGACATTGCCAGTTAAGCAGAAGACCCAATACTATTATGGGCTACTGGACTCTTTTAGAATATTTTACAAAGTTTACATACCTATAATATTCAAATAATGGCACTTAGCAAAAAAAGGGGATACAGATGAATGTCCACTTTGTATCTGTGTATTCAAAGTGGTTAGGATAGATATATAGCTACATTCTCTTGATGAATAGAGTGATTTGTTCTAATGGTGTTTGTAAATAGGTTATCATGTCCGCATCTTGTACAGCAATTAACCACTAGGAAGAATGTATGCAATGTGTTAATTATTGAAACTGTCCTACCAATTTGATTTGAAACTGTCTCATTGCTATTTATCAGTAAAATTAAGGAAAAAAAAAAGAAAATGTCCTATTAATCAGCTTGGAAAGTGTCTCATTGATATTTGTTTCTCAAAAGAAAAAAAGAAAAAAACAATAAAATTAAGGTATAATTATTTTACCACATTAAAATTTATAATTTCTTGTTAATAAAGTTTAAAGACAGGACATTTATTTCAGGGTAGATAAGAAAAAGGAAGTAGTTATTATCAGAATATATACATCAAATCATTATTTCACCTCATTCCTTATGCATTTAAACTGTCTCTCTCTACTACACAAGTCCTTTGTAATAAAAGTGGAAGATTTTGATTGCCTACTTAATGTAAATTTAGATGCAGTCCACAGCTAATTTTAAGAGAAGAAAAATCTTAAATTTTATCACCACAGCTCCCAGATTAATTAATGGTAGAGGGGTTAAAATTCAAATACACGTTAGTCTTGTTAACACATAATTGATTCTAACTCCTCAAAGACATTCTTTTCTTTTTATCCCAGTCATCTAGGTTGTAAACCAAGGTAATGTTAGTGAGGAAAAAAGCACAGCAAGAAGGTTGTACATAGGTTTCATTCATTTTATTCTTCTTGAAAGTTATTTTTAATCATAATAACAAGCACTAGAGAACCCACTATCTACCAAGCACTTGGCATTTACTGTCTTTTCAAAATCTGACAGCAATCCAATGTGGCATTATGTTATTCAGATTTCTTTTACTGTAACAAATACCTGAGATAATCAAAACAGAAGTTACATATAGTACTCCCAAGATACAATGGTGAGCTTGGCAAAGAGTATATGTTCCCTTTTGAACAGGAAGAGACATCAAAATAACAAGAGACTATCCCAAGACAAAACCAAAACCCAAAGAGAAAAATGTTAAATCATACAAGTTCAGAACAACTCCATGATAGCATTAGGTGCACACTCTGATCTCCAACAGGGTCTTACCTCCTACTTTCTACCCTTTCCCAAGGTCAACCTGGTGACTTACACATTTGCCTTTGAAAGATGTTCTAGACCCAAAGTTCATCAGCTATTACTTAATAGTTCACTATCTAAATCAAAATTCATTACCCAAAGAAATTACATTATTTTTTCAAAGTAATTCTGTAGGTAAATTGATAAACTTGGCTTTGAATCCAATTAGAATTCACACTTGAGCCCATGGATTTTCACTGAGCAAAATGACAGTTTTCAAAACATCTTCTACATTTCTTTTACAAAGTCAGAAAACTTTTTGAATCATTCAAGATACTTCACTAACATTTCTTTTCTTTCATGACTATTTATAAATGATCAATCTCCCAGCAAGACCAGGAAAAAGCTTATCACTACTCCACTTTTAACAAAATTAGATTCTCAAAATATTTCTATTTGTTGAAGTCTTATATCAATTCTTTATCATGCCTGTAGAGGTTTTATTATCTATGAGGCCAAAGGGCCCCATTTCTCACCTCTTTCTGGCTGGTCAGGTGCTAAGCAACCCTCCCTATGTGATAGCTCTATCTGAGAAAACACAAAGACCCAAAGACACTGAAAATACCACTTTTGTGATAGATTTCTTAGGTCTCTTGGTAAAACAAAGCATTTCTTCCTTTATCCTACCTAAGCATTTAATCCTTATCTCCATTGAACCTGTGCTACAGACTATGCTAAATAAGGCACAACTGAGTCATACTCTCCACTCAACTGTACTACAGCTGTCTCTTATTTTCAATAGATTTGTGAGCACAAAAATCCACATTGTACTTAATATTGCATTTTTCTAAAACATATTGCAACTACTGAGGCAATTTTTTGCTCATATATCTCACCAAATTACACACACACACACACACACACACACACACACACACAGAGTAGTCCTTAGCTTTATAAATGAGAAGACCAAAGATTAGCCCCAAGCAACTCATCATAAAATATAATATTGAAAAGTGCTTGAAATCTGTACTTAAGGAGAAGCATCTTTAATAAAGAATGCAGGATTATGTCTCAAGATCCTCTATACTATAAAAATTTCAGAGAACTTTAATGATTGCACAATAGTAAATTAATTTTTAGTCTTTCAGAAGCTAATTTTGTAAATAAATTCATTATAATAGCCTCAAACTGTTGCTTATGAATGAAAAACTACTTTGGAAATTAACAGTTCTGTTGCTAAAACAAAAAGGTGATTAGCTTTCCTTAATCAATTCAAATATTGTATGGTACCAGTATAACATTTATTTTCAAGATAAATAATAGGTTCTTAAAACCTACAAATCATGTAGGTATATAAATCCTATAAAATCTAAAATACAAAGGAAATTAAATTATTTAGCAAAAACAAACTCATTCATTTCTCTTAAAGGAAAATAAAAGAGCATTGTAAAAGATTAAAGACTCTGTTGCTTTCTGAAGATTCCCTTAAATCATTCAGTCTCAATTACTAGCTATTTAAATAGAGAACTCATATAGAGACATATATGTTTGTGTGTTGGTTTTTGCTTTTTTGTGGCATCAATGTAAGTAAAGCTTTAAACTTTGTTCTACTAAAAAAATAAATCTTCCATGATCTTAGCCAGTTTCTCTTATGCCCCAAGCTGTGAAATAAAGGGATGAGGGCAGACAAAATGAACTATTCCAGGGATGATAGCCTTACTGTAGTATTATGTAGTCAGAAAATTTTCATCTAGTTTGACAATGCTTTTAGGAGATCTTAAGTAGCTGTTTTATGCCTACCTATTGTCTAAAGCTAAAGAAATTTCAATTTGAAAGGAGACCTCAAGTACCATAGATGTGAACAACACAGTGTTTATAAGAGAGTTCATTTTTGTCTGAGTAATTTTTGTCTCAGTTACTTTTCACTCATTTCTGGGACAAAATACCCAACACCTAAAATTAAGGAAGGAAAGGCTCATTTAGATCAGTTAGTGGACCTTTCAGTCCATATTCCTCTGGCTCCAAGGTAGAGTAGCACATGGCAGAGGGCAGCAGTTCATGATGGTGGAAAGCAGTGAAGAGTGAAGAGAGGAGATACAGTTATGGCGTTTAGCAAGCTTTTCTCCCTTACTTCCATGTTGACTGTAAAGATTGGAGCTCCTCCAAGGAAGTAGCATGAACCATCCTTCCTTAGACCCCTTTATATATCCTTTAAGTGCTGCATCACTCTAGGGGGAGTCCTCCATGCCCTAGGAAGGGCCCTCTACACCCTAGGAAGCCTCTCCCAACCTGTGGCTTAAGGAGGGCCCTCCATGTGTGGAATTGCTGAGCCAATGTAGTTAGGCTTTTAACTTCTCCAGTTGACATGATATATTAACCACTAGAGTAATGATACATTAGCACTAGTACAGTCTGTATGTTTTTCTTTAGACATGCATATAATAAAAGTGTTATGTGCTCTAATATTGTCCAAAGCTAAGAAAATAGTGATGGATAACTCAAGAAGAGCATGAATACAATGTCCCTGTCAGGTCTATACCTGAAGCAAAAGGGCAACAGACAGTAGAAAGGAAAGCAGGTTAAGGTAACCTAGTGCTTCCTTACATTCTCTCTACATTCTGTCTTTGAAGAATGTACAGGTTCGTATATCTTATCTACTCAAGTAAACATTTCATTTAACACCAGGACAATGCTATCTACAGGAATTAGAATGATGACCCCGTAACAACATCCATGTCCCAAACATGGAACCTAAACATATGTTATTTTACATAGCAACAAAAAGACTTTGCTAATATGGATAGTTAAAAATCATATGATGGAGATCACTTTAGATTGTTGCATGAGACTTATGCTATCACAAGTGAGATGGACGTGATGAAACTAGAGGAGGGGACATGACAATTAGAAATGAAGACCAGAACATGTAGCCATAAGCCAAGGAATATGGGCCACCACTTGAAGGAGGGGTTGGTAAGTCACAGAGTCTCCCTTACTATAGTATTTTTAATCTTAAATACAATGATAAAAATCTATAAAAATGATACAGAATTTTAAAGCAAGATGATAGGAAATGGGGAATATCTTTAATTCAACTTTACTGAGTCTCCTGTTCCATCTCATAAGACTCATTTTAGAAGCATGTCTCAAAACTGTAGGAAAATAATTTTTTATTGTTGTAATCCACTAATTTTGTGTTAATTGTCACAGCTGACTAATATTCCATTGTATAAAAATACCACATCATTCTTATCCATTCTTCAGTTGATGGGTATTTAAATTGTTTCCAATATTTAGCTATGACAAATTACATTGCTATAAACATGGGTGGATATATATCACTGTGGTATGATGATTTTAATTTTTCTTGAAAAATACCCAGAAAGGGAACATCTGGGTCAAATGGTATTGTAATCCTAGTTTTTAAAGGAATCTCCACTCTGATTTCCAAACTTGTTATACCAAAAGTGGAAAACTTTCCCTTTTACCCTGTCATTGGTTGACTTCTTCATGATAGCTATTCTTTCTGGTCTGAGAGAAGTTCAGTGTTATTTTAATTTGTATTTCTTGAATTCAGCTTTACCGAGTCTCCACTTCCATCTCATAAGACCAATTTTAGAAGCATATCTCTTAGAACTGTAGGAAATTAAGTTTTTATTGTTGTATTCTACTAATTTTGTGATAATTTGTCACAGAAACCATAGAAAACTAATCATGTCTTTGTGGATTGTTTTGTTTTTTTGTTTAAGTATATTTTTATAAAGAAAAGAAAAAAAACATAAAAAATTAGAAACAATACAAAAATTCTTTTCTAATGCTTTTCTCAATCTGCATGCACATTTTTTCCAAATTGAATAATCTGTTTTAGTGCCCTATTTTGTATCATAAATGTAGAAAATATTTGTAAGTTAGTATCATAATATGTTCTTATATATCCACAAATTTCCTTCAAATTACAAAGGTAAAAATAAGTTAAGGTCTTAATTTGGAGCGGTCATTCCAGAAGAGTTGGATTCGATTTCCTATGTTGATATAGTACATTTTTCACCTCTTGTCAATTCCCCATCTTCTACCTCCACACATTAAGTTACGAGGCAAAGAATTCAGGTGTTCTAGCAGATGAAATGTAGGGCAAAGGAGTGCAGTAGTACACTAACTGGAGCAGAACGAGGTTGCACAAGTTTATGTGTTTATGTGCAGTTTCTGCCAGAGAAACCACCATCTAGCCAGAGGTTTCCATCAGTCTTACAGAGCTGAACACAAAGCTACCACATATTCTTCCTAATCAATATGAAACATGACTATGATAAAATAGAAACTAAAAAGTTCAGCATGCCCTTTATAGAACTGGCAAGAAAAATAGTGCACCCCTGTAATCTTCAGTCCAGTGAACTTTGTTTCCTAAAAAATCCAATTAGAACACTCTTTATCTTGGAACACTAGCCATCACTTGGTAGACTAGTTGCCTACTTAATAGTTTAGATAAGTTGTTCTGCAAGACACTTGTGCTTGTATTCCTGTTGGATTTGACCCCCAACCTATTTGCTTACAACTTAATCATGACAGGAAATTCTGTGCCATAGAAATAAAGGCAATGGTCATTATGCATGGGCACCCTCACGTAAATGCAGGGCAGGTACCCAGGATGGAATGTAAGAGACAGAAAAGGGCTACTGTCATCACTTGTTGCTTTGTTGCTTCTTGCCTTTCACATCATGAACTGCTTTCTTTTTTCTTCTGTGACACCCCTATGCCATGGCACTCTGCCTTGGAGCCAGCTGATTATGGACTGAAGCATCTACAAGCTGTGAGCTACAAAAACCTTTTCTCCTTTAATTTGTAGTGTTATAAATTTTGTCTCCACAAATACAAAAGTAAGACAAAAGTAAATGGAACTTAGTTGTCAAATGAATAGTCATATTTTTTTTTCTCTTCTCTCTTCTCCACTGGGATTAGGTCTCTCCATGGGGATTTTTAACTCTAGGTAAGAGAGGGTCTCATGCTGCAGGTTGATAGAGTACTTCCTGATAGTCAGTAGTAGCCCCTGTGAGTTAGAACAGCAAATAGGGTATATTGCTGTATTGATAGTGGGATAAAGTTCCAGTTGGACAGATATTCTATGTAGTTTACAGTTGATTATGTACACTGAGGTAGCTTAGTGATTAAGCTACAGAAGATTTAATTATTTCAACACTTTAAATACCATTTATAGTTCTGTTATCTGCCAGACGCTCTGTTCACTGAGTTCAGACATGATTTAGACATATCCCTACATAGTGTTTGAGTCCTGGTCCCATCTCTGAAGAGCTGGATGACTGAGAAATTTCTAGTGTTAATTTATATTAGTAAACCTTATCATCTAATTAAGCCTGGTGAAAGCAATAGCTTCCACTGAGAACTTAGATTCAAGTGGGAAGATAAATAAGGACACTGATGCCTTAATGCTGCAAGAAAGATATGGACAGGCATATGGAGGAGGCACAGGAGACCTAGCTGAAAGGCCATGTGATCAATAATTCATAGGAGGTGGCAAAAAGGCCTGCAATCCAGGTGGTACCCTAATTTAGAGATTTAAGCATTAAGCATCCTCTATGCTCATTTAATCAGACCATTCCTAAATGAGCATCTTACTTATTCAGCCTTAAAGTACACATCGACCTTCCATGATAATCTTTTTTATTTGAGAGTAAGTTGAAACTATCAAAGTAATACACATTATTTTAGCTCCTATTTGGACAGAGGAAGTTACAAACCTTGGTCAAGGGGAAAGACTCTATTCAAATACTGTTGCCAAGTCAGGAATTCACATGCTCTTGATTTCCGGGGACTGAGTTCGATTAAACTGATTAGCACTGGTGCTTTTTATCATTTGCCCATTTTTCATGAATCTACTAATATAGACTCAATGTCCATCAAAATATATTTCACATAGTTAAACTAGACTGACTTAAATTAAAAATAATTCCAGTGTTTGTAGTAAAGCTATAATTTATTTCTAAAAGTTGCTTTACCCCCCAGTTTGTTATTTGTCTGTCTTTCATTGGAGACTTTATTAGATGGCATAATTAAATCTCTAGTAGTGTACCTACAATAACAAATAAGACACTTACTGAAGATTATTGGTTTACAATGCATCCCTGAAGCATCTTCCTTACAAAATTGTCTGGGTCTTTGTATAACTTGGGTGATATTTTGGACTTATACTAGCAGAGAGGGTTTTAAAAAGTACATTTTTTCTGAATCCTAAGTCCTTATATTCATGCAATGATTACATTGAGGGTCAGCCTCCTCCCTCTGCTCAAACCTGTTGTTCTCATTGTCTTATAGTGCATCTCCCAAGAGTAACTCTCTGAAGGCCACTTTACATCTCAAAGCCTGTTTCTAAAGAGTTCATCCTTAACATGCTTATGTCAGTCAAAAGGTTCTTGAGGGAAGCTTCATAAAAATTTTAATCATTCTGCTCTTTTTTACAATCTATTGGAATTCCCTTTGTGTGTTTTGGAATAAGAAACACATAGAGAGATCTACTCTGAAGTACTAAATTTGTGTCATACAGAGATATGCATGTCTATCTTTTAGAAAAGCAAATAGCACTCTAACCTGAGTGTGGAGAATAAAGACTGTGACTATGTTAAGGTGTACTATTTAGGATACAAGAGTAGATGCAGTTGACATGTTTTGGGCATAATTTCCCTAAATTATGGGCATATTTGTTTGATGGGAACATCTAGCAGAAGTTTTAGAATGTTTTGAACAAGAATAGCATCAATGAAATAAACGTTGTTATGGTTTGTGTCTAGTTGTCCCCCCCCAAATCCTCATGCAGTCATGGGGTGAGGACTTCTAGAGTTTGTGTTAACTCAACTCATGATCCACTGGGATTATGTGTGATCCAAGGCTGGGATTATGGGTTTTAGTACTGCTGGGATTACCCATAGGTGGGTAAATACTGGGAAGTATCCATAGGTGTG
>NW_004524614.1:12935465-12941265 GCF_000260255.1 Octodon degus
CTTGCTCTTTGCCACCACCATGAAAGGTTGCTTTCTGCTCTGTGCTGCTCTGCCTTGGACCCAGCTGAGTATGAACTGAAACCTCCAGTAACTGTGAGCTAAATAAACCTTTCCTTCCTTCATTTTGAGTGTCGGGTATTTGTCCCAGCAACGAGAGAAGAGTAACTAAGACAAACGTCCCCCAAGATTTATTATTATTTAGAATAATAAATCTCAGGTCTACATAAATCCTCACTATTCTTGTTAAACAGCAGTTCCATCATTTCATGGTTATGCTGAAGTTGCAACTACAAGACACTAGTTAGAGCCTATTATTGATCTTACAATTATAATTTCAGTTTGCAAAGCTCCATAGATAATGAGACTTTAGGACCTAAATAGAGAATTCTGGAGAAATCAGGAGGTTTATGTAGAATTTGCATATTTTTTTTTTCTAATGCAAGGTACTAAGCATATGTATTTATAAACCAATGGCAGGAATTACATCTTCTTCATCTGTCTATCATGATCTCCTAGCTCAGGATCTGATGTCTCATACACCATTGTAGGAGTAATACTATTATTCAATTTAATCATAGGAGAGATGATAGAGATAGTATTTTGGGATCTCAGTAAATCATTCAGAAATTATGAAGAAGATACTGTAAGTGTAATAATTATATGATCTTTTATATTTCTATAGTTTGCTTCTGACACATATATGGCTGTCCTTTAGATTTTTCCCATAGTTTCATCATTCCCTGTTTTCTGGTAATTACAGTCTCTATCTAAATGTCCCCCTAAAGCTTCATGAACTCATAGGTTTCAAGGTGACTGTATCATGGTTGTGTGATAGGCATTACTAGATTAGTCTACTGATGAGTTTATAGCTGGGTGTGACGCTGGGAGGTGAAGCCCAGGGGGAGGAGATGGGTCATTTGGAGTGCAGCCTGGAACTATATGTATCTTTCCTAAACTCTTGATGTCTCTCTTCCTCCTGCCTGTCATGCTATCAACAGTTTCACCTCTGTGATATCCTTCTGTCATGTAGCCCTGCCTTGGAATCAGCTGACTAGGAATTGAAACCTCTACAAGCTATGAGCTAAAATAAATCTTTCCTTTCATTTGTGGGCATTTGGCATTGTGTCTCAGCAATTGGAAAGTAACTAAGATACCTGTGGGGAATAGCCTGGTTTCACAGTCTAAAATTTGCTCTATGGTTGTTGTAGTGATACCAGGGAATGACTCCTCAGCAAGCCTGGATACTGGTAGTCTCCACATACACACAATTTCAATTACTCTCAGTTACTCTCATTCAGTCATGATCTAAAAGTCTAAATGAAAGATTCTAAAAATATATAACTCATAAGTTTTAAATATTTTTTCTTTCCATAATTGCTATTATTTTGTTAGTTGTTAACATTTATCATATCTAACTTATAAGTTAAACTTTGTCCTATATTAGAATAAACAGAGCATATGTAAGGTTCAGTACTGGCCAGTTTCAGGCATCTACACATAACATATCTACCACAGATAAGTATGGACTGATAGGGTAAGAGAACCCCAAATACCATCTCGGTAAAGATTGTTGCAAAGAGCAGGGAAAGTATGTTTTATCCCTAGGTCCTATAAATAATAGAAGGGGCCTGCCAAATAGCTCAGCTGATTAAAGTGCCTGCTTAGGCAGAATGCAGTGGCCAGGGTTTGATCCCCAGTGTGCAGTGTCAGCCCCTCCCATGGGGCACACTGAGACAATGATTGAGACTTAGCATGGTGGCATATGTCTGCAATCCCAGCACTTGGGAGGCTGAAAATAGGAGGATCACTATGAGTCCGATGTACGTAGTGAGACCCTGTAGACACTGTAGACCCTGTCCTAACTACAGAAAAAATAATAATAATAGAAGGAATAGCATAAGAGCCATCCCAGCTTGTAAACATGCCTCAGGGTTCTCAAAATAAGAAATTCTAAAGGTTTACCAGATAAGTAGGCCTGTGGAAGGAATAACTAGTGACATGTGACTATGTGTCAAAAAAGATAATGTTGACAGTATGTGCCATGTGAAAAGGAAATCCAAGATTAAAAAACTTAATGGGAGGAGAAAACAGAGCCACCATTTGAAAGGAAGATCCTCAGGATTGTGCAGAGCACTTGAGGTAGAAAACATACCAAGAACAAGAATGCAAGAGGGCTGTGAACCAGAGAACACCCTGACTTCAATGGCAGGATCCTCATAGTCACAAACTAGATATGGTGATTAACAGAAGCTACCAAGAGTCTTGCTTAGGCAGATCTAGGCCAGTCAATGGGAAGGCTAGAGACCCACATCATGGTATTTTTTGCAGAGCTTTTACAGTGACTGTAGTGAGAAACCCACAAAGCCATTACCCGTAGACATCATCAATCTATGAAAGAAATCCCAAGAAGAGATAAACTTGAATCTGAAAAGGAATTATAGGACAAAGACCTCCAGCTAAGTCATTTGGTTTAGTTAGGAGTTTGACAGGGTGGTAGAAGCAGAAGGAAGCAAGGATACCTTGGGCATCAATAATAGACTTTTTTTGTACTCTGCAAGGTGAACAGGACATGTGGGAGAACAGGCAGAATTACAACCAGATGTGTATAAGTGTGAAACAGAGGCTTTAAGATCACACAAGAAGACTCAGCCTGATGTGTAGGTGATGGCAGGAGTTGGCAGCAACTAAAGAACCACCTACTAAAAGGCAGATATATTTATCCAGTGCAAAACTGAGGCAGGCCTTAACCGGGGAGTAGAAATGAAAACCAAGAAGGAAGATACTGACCAACATTCTACAACTCTAACAGATCGATAAATTAATAGAAGAAAATGAAATAAGAATAAAAGTGATGTCACTCAGAGCCACTGGGTTATTGGGAAGGGAACCAAGTCCAGATAGTCCCCAGGTTTGGGACATATCTTATGCGTATTCCAGTATTTGAGTACAACAACTTCACTGCATTGTGAAGATCAGAATCTTTTGTACATTTGCAGCTCTGATTCAGCCTGTCCTTTTTCACATTCTGATCCAACCTATGTCCCCACCAAGTTTGTACATGGAGCTGGAACCAATTCAGCAAAGCACACTCTTCCTTGGTGTGGATGAAGTAGTGTAAAAGCTTGTGTAATTTCTTGTCCAATCATATATATTAGACAATTGGAAAATACCATAAATTGTTATGTTCATTACAACATGTTTACTAAATTCTAAATATTTTCTCAGGCTCATTTTTTCTACCTTATCCTAATTTAACCAATAACTCAAAGTTATATTTATCATTATTCAATATTACAAGAAAGAACACAAAAGTAAATTCCCTGAAAGTTAATATGCTAAATGTACAAAAGTAGCAAAGTAGAATGAAAATTTAAATAAATTTTACTTTTTAAATCCAAGTTATATATAGTATTTTATTTAAAATTCAGCAAGATATATTATTGCTCCCTATAAAACAGGAACCAGTGCATATAGAGTTCTTTGAACTATGCACTGAAAAAATGGAAAAGGCAGCAGTAATAACTGATGAAAAGCTCTATAATTTGAGTCCTGAGTCCTATAATGTTATTAAATCATGGCCATCTAGTATTAGGCTTTTAATTTTTGAAATTTAGTAAACATATGTAACTTTTATCACTACCTATTTTTATAGCAATAACATCAGTGTTTCAGAAGGTAATGTAAGACTTAAATCTCTCACATCTTACCAGTAAGTCACAGTTTCTATAACTACAAAAAGCAAGGGAAATGCATACAGGGACAAATACAAATGGGCAGAACTAAATGAGAAAATTTCCATCATGAATAACAGGGCTGGGGAGATAGCTCAGAGGCATAAATACCAGACTGGCATGCGCAAGGTTCTGAGCTTGATCCCTGGTACTGCAAAAATAAATAAATAAATAAATAAATAAATAAATAAATAATAACAATAATTGGAATTAAAGTAGGTAAAATTTTTCATCTACCAAAATAACTCAGGAATTTTTTAAATAATGTAACTGGTGAGGGGGCTGGGGAGATGACTCAGGGGAATAAGTGCTTCTTTGGCAAGCACAAGGGCCTGAGTTCAATCCCTGGTTCTGCCAAAAAAAAAAAAAAAAGTAACTGGTAAGAGTGGGTGAAAATGATCTTTCTCCTCTCCTGTAGATGAGGCTATAAATTTATATCAGCTTCCTGGGAGACAAGTTCATATTGTAAATCAAAATCATCAGAACATACTAACTACCTGGTCCAGGAATTTGTAATATACAAGCATATCCATCACAATACTATTTAAAGCAGCAAAAAATTTTGACAGCCTAATATCCAACAATAAATAATGATTAAACAACATTGAAGGTGGTACCCCATAGAATTCACAGCAGTTGTTTAACGTACCATGTTATGTGAGAATATAAAATGACCTTGAGAAATGATTATAGTGTATCATTAAATTAGGAAAAACATATAATTCAATTTTATTGAGTGGGAGCTGATGGTCCACTCTAAATCTTAAAGATATGTTTTTGGATCAGGAAACTTTTCAACTATCCACTGCTTTTAATCTCAGCCCTTTCTTCTTGTATGGGCTGCCGCTTGGTTTTTCCTTTATCCTGATCAGAAACTGTCCTGTAACAATTCTGTGCATTGTCCATCAGGTCCAAGTTTCATTCTTTAATTGAACCCATTCATTCTTTATGAATGCAGCAGGAATCGAGCATCTGCTTTGTGTCTGGCAATGTACTACCTGCTAGAGACACAAAGACAAGTAGGACAAGATTCTGGCTGTTACTGAGTGAGACTGGAAGACAGCATGTGTGCTACAGCCAAGTTTAATGTACACACACAAGAGGAAATTCAAAAACAGACCTAGGAAGGGAGGAAAAGCAAAGATGAGTGCCGCAGAACTCACCCTGAAAATGTAGGAAATATCTAGGTTCTGAAAGCCCTGGGTATGATGCCCTACAAATGGTAGCAAACCTAGGACATGCATGATGCAGCTGGCTGTTTATTAGCACTGAAATTCTCAAAGGTTTACCAGCAGAATACAGGTGGAGGGAAGACCTGTGCCAGGCACGCAGAAGAGGAAGAGCATCAGTTCTGGGCTCTCCCTTTGACTAGGCTGGAGTGCTCAAGGGCAAGTGTCCTTCTAAGGTTGGAAGAATATGTTCCAAATTAGGTTCCATGGAACACGACTACTCTAAAGTCATCTTTGGAGAAGGGATTCTTTGACGACATTCCCTTATGTACTATTACTTCTTGTAGATTAATGGTGCACATTATGTATTAAAATCCTGCAGCAGAAAATTAGAGCAACTCTTTCCATTTTCTCCAGTATTTCTGGAAATTTAATTTTGAAAAATCCTGCATCAAAGAAGTGAGAAAAGTCCAAAATTAAAAGCCTGTCTATTAAGTAACTAATGTTCTCTTTGCCCTGAAAATTCTGGAGGAACTGAATACTTTCCAAATAAAGGAGCTGTTACATGTACCACCTCTCCATGCTGAACATAATCATTATGTTATACTGCAAACATATATAAATAATTGGTAGGATTCTTGCCCTGACTAACTATAATGTCGATACCTGTGAATTAAGCAACTGCACTGAAGATAGCAATGTGTAATAGTAGAGTCATGCTTGGAATGCCTGTCATGCTGGTCTTCTAAATACATACTGCTTGTCATGACATACCAATTATTGCCATAGTGTCTCTCAAGTAAATGTTTGTTTTAAAAAACAAAGATAATAAGTGAAAAAAAGACAAGAAAAAAATGTCACAGGACTGTTGTGCAACAATGTGCTATATGGTTAGATTTC
>NW_004524614.1:12941519-12944245 GCF_000260255.1 Octodon degus
AAAAATCAGAGAAAAAGAAGGGCTGCAAAGGCAGCCAACATTCTGGCCCTAGCCCTTCAAGGTCAGTGAAGACTCAGGACATAGAAGAACCTATAATGTAACATCATGTAACTCAGTTGTGTCCCAAATTTTCTGATCAAGGAGATTATGGAGCCACAGAGTAATATGCTTGATGATGTAGATTGTGCCTAAGGAGAGTCACATGGAGAGAAAACATTCTCTCAGGCTTTCACAGAGAGCAAATTGGTCAAGAAATGGCCATGATTATCCACATGGCTGACACTGACAAAGGATCTGCAAACTGCAGTACAGAGTTTCAAGATAAATCCTGAGGGGACATGACTGACCTTATCAGATACAAAATTTACATTTCTTGTTATTTAGGTCTTGTTTTATCTTGGTCTTAACTATCTAGCAGAAAGGTAAAAACAAAAACAAAAACAAAAACAAAAACAAAAACAAAAACAAAAAATGAGGTATAAAGGGTGAAACCATGTTGTTATGCTGGGCTGTAAAGGGCTCAAGTTAACAACTTCTGACATTGCCAGTCCTGCAGATGACCCACTACTATTATGGACTACCACACTATATTGGATTATTCTGTTGAATTCACTCACCTATAATATTTAAATGACAATGGGATACCCTTCTCTGACAAAACTAAATAAAAAAGGGGGTACAAATGAATGACCATTTTGTGTCTGTATATACAAAATAGTTAGGATAGATATACAGTTACTTTCTCTCAATTCAGTGAGAAGAAAGATTTGTACACATAGTGTTTGGACAGGATATCATGTCAGCATCTTGTACTATGAATAATCACTAAGAAGATAACAATATGCAATGTATTAATTATTATTGGAATTCTACTAATCAGTTTTGAAACTGTTTCATTGCTATTTCTTTCTCAATAAAATTATTTAAAAAATCAAAAAATCAAAACAAATACTAAACTTGTGAAGTAGGAGTCATGTGACATGTTTGTGATTTTTCAAAAAACACTCTGATATCAATAAAGATTTTAGTAAGAGAAGTCAGAAAGAAGACATTAATTTGTTCTCAGGATGCTGTTTGTGTAAAAAGGAGAAGGAATATGGGCCTAAAACCAAACCTAAGGAGGTAGCAGTAAAATTAATAATGGTAACTTTAGAAAACATTTGACCCAAGACAGGGTATCACTTAGAGATGAGTAAGGACATGGTAGGCATCAAGATTAACTTGTGAGAAAAGAATGTCTGAGATGTATCTCAGTTTCTTCCTAGTGTCACTAGGAGAGATGAAATAAATTTGGAGGGAAACATAAGAAATTACTTTTGGGAGATGTGGGAAATAGGAATCTAAGGGTTACATGATTAGAAGTTCTTAAGAATAGAAGCCATGGATGAAAACATGGATATGAATATTTTATACAAATAGCAAGGTTCAAGTTCAAGAACATAACCCAAGGTAATATCAGATTTGGCTAGCAATAGTAAATATATACAAGGAAGTAGAAAGTGAACATAAGGAAAGAGTGAGAACTTCGTGACAAATGCCAAGGAACACCAAGAAGGAAGGAGTTTCTAATGCAAGATGTTGCAACCAGGACCAAATGCCAGAGAATCAAATATGATATGAGTAAGAAGCAATTGCACTGAAGATGGCAAAGTGTAATACTAGGGCCATGTTTAGAATCCCTGTCATACTGGCCCTCTAAAAGTGTACTGCTTCTAATGTCATATTAATTGCTACTGTACTCTCTCTCTCTCAAGTAAACGTTTGTTTAAAAAAAAAGAGGTGATAAATGAAAACAAGAGACAAGAAAAAAATGTCATAGGACTGTCCTGCTAAAATGTTGCATATGGTTAGATTTCTAAATTTCAGTATAAGAATTTGTAATTGTTTATTTCAATTTTTTTACTATTTTTTACTTTTTATTTTTTCACATTCTGTACAGATTTAAAGTTTAGCATATCAATGATTGACAGAAAATATCTGTTCATTGTTATGTCAAAGGCATTTGATATTCAAATAGATACTGATGTTAAGCTCAACAGCCTATGTTCTAGGGTAATAATATCATTAAGCTTCTCTGCTGGAGGGTTAACAACTTAAGTTTACAGACCAAAAAAATTAGAGAAAAAGAATGGCTACAAGGATAGCCAGCATTTTGTTCCTAGCCCTTCAGGGTCAGTGAGGACTCAGGACATAACCTGTACTGCAACATCCTATAACTCATTGGTGCCCCAAATATTCTGATCAAGGAGATTATGGGACCACAAAGGAAAGTGATTGATGATGTAGAGTGTGCCTAAGGAGAGTCACCTGGAGAGAAAACATTCTCTCAGGCTTTCACAGAGAGCAAATTGATCAAGCAATGGCCATGTCTCATCCATGTGGCTGACACTGACAAAAGATCTACAAACTGCTGTATAGGGTTTCAGGATAAATTCTGAGGAGATCTGACTAACCTAGTCAGATATAAAATTTACATTTCTTGTTATATAGGTCTTGCTTTATCTTGGTCTTAACTATCCAGCAGAAAAGTATAAAAATGAGGAATATAAAGTAAAGCCATAGTAATATGCTGAGCTGTTAAAAGGCTCAAGTCAACAACTTCTGACATTGCCAGTCATGCTGATAACCGACTACTATTATAGATTACTGGACTATATTGGATTACTTTGCTGAATTCATGCACCTACAATATATGAATGGCAATGGAATACCCATCTCTGACAAAA
>NW_004524614.1:12944345-12944939 GCF_000260255.1 Octodon degus
ATACATATACAGCTATTTTCTCTTAGTTCAATGAGAAGTTTTGAACTAATAGTGTTTAGAGCAGATAACATGTCTGCATCTTGTACTATGAATGGCTACTACAAAGACAACAATATCCAATGTATTAATTATTGTAACTGTCCTACTAGTCTGTTTTGCAACTGTCTTTTTGCTACTTCTTTCTCAATAATATTAATATATAAAAAATAAAAATACATTAAAATTTTATAAAAGCAAATTAATGAAAAAATTTTCAGTTTAATACATTTTTTTCAGTGAATTAGTAGATATGTAAGGTGTGTGTATATATTCTGTGTGAGTCTACTCATCTTAATTGAGCTGAAAAAATTTTTTTCACCTTCATGTAGTGCTTTCTACAGATAAAAGCATGTATAAGACAATGAAAACATCATAATATGCTCAAATTTCCTTACTGTGTCAGTTAACTTGGAACAAATTTACACCGTTGGGCTGGGGAGATGGCTCAGTGGAATAAGTGCTTCCCTGGCAAGAGCAAGGGCCTGAGTTCAGTCCCTGGTTCAGCAAAAAAAAAAAAAAACAGAAAAGAATGTCTGAGATGTATCTCAGTTTCTT
>NW_004524614.1:12945039-12951430 GCF_000260255.1 Octodon degus
TCTGTGGCCCCATTATATTTATTTTTAAAAAAGACAAAAAATACTAATGAGACAGTTTCAAAACAGGTTAGTATGACAGTTATAATAATTAGTACATTGCATGTTGTTGTCTTCATAGTAGTTATTCAGAGGACAAGATGCAGACATGATATGTTGTCTAAACAATATTAGTGCAAACCTTTCTTCTCATTGAACTAAGAGAACGTAGCTGTATATCTATCTATCCTATCTTATACATACATATTTTTTCACTACAAAATGGTCCTTTATTTATATTCCTCTTTTTTGTTTTGTTTTGTCAGAGACGGGTGTGCCACTGCAGTAGAGAAATTATATTTAGAGAAGTCTGTAAAGGATCTTTACATACTTGAAGCCAGTCTAAAGATTATAGGTACTTCTTCTGATAATCCACTACTATTATGGACTATTAGAATATATTGGGTTATTTTGCTGAATACGATGTCTTTGACTCTTGCAGAAAGACACCCAGGAGATGAATAGCTAAATCTAATTGAATTTCTAGTTTTAATTTTTTTGAAGAATTTCTACACTGATCTCCATAGTGGCTGCACTGGTTTAAACTCTCACCAACAATATGGAAGGGTTCATTCCCCCCACCACCACAGCCTTCCTAGTATTTGTTATTATTTAATTTCTTCATTTCAAAATTTTAAAATGTCAATTTTAATCAGGATTAAAATAAATGAGTGCAATTATCAAGGTAAATTTTATCAGATGGGAACACGTTCCTACTTATGCCATGCAGAGGCATACTCTGCACTCATTTTTAAACAGGAACTTTCCCTTGGGTTTGTGAAGTTGAGGACATGCAAATGTAAAAGTCTGGTGAACTTTCCTTTCATGTTTTTCCTCCCCCAGGTTTTGGTATATGCGTTACTGAAGTGAGCACCTTCCAAAGGTTTAGGGTCATTAAAAGGTTTAAGGAAAATCCACAAAATAACAGATGAGGCTTTTCATTCACTTCTCTAGTTAATAACTACTTTCAAGTTTCCATAAAATAATGTGATGAATTATCAAGTATTACAGCAGTAGTGTTTCATTATTTTAATGATTGATTTCCTTTTAAATATTTTTCTCTAGGTTAATTTAAAAAATAATGTATCGATGAAGTAAGCACATGGAAGGAATACATAAAGCCAGCTGACATGTGGCAGACATTTATTCAACTAGGTGGGCTCTTATAACATGGCCTGAAGACAAAAAGAATCCACACCTGGAGTAAAAGTGTTCAACCATTTGGGAGCTATTTTTGGTTCCTTGATTACAGTGAAATATCAGTAAATGTTTCTCAAAGAAAAACAAATGCACAGTTTGAAGGCAAATCAAGGTGATTCTTCCAAAATTGACTGTAATCTTCACTACCCAACTCCTTTCCACTCTGCTTAGAAAACGCAGAATGACTGACTTTAAGCAGAGTAAGACAGTTTCAGATCCCAGGAGTTCACACAGAAGAGGGAATAAAGAGTAATCGTTTGACAGAAAGGAAGACATAAGATCGGAGGTTGTAAAAGCGTTTGTAATTTCCACAATTCAGAGCTTTTCTTCCCTAGGAAAACAGATTCTGATACAAGCACCAACAGTCATGACAGCTCTCTATGCACCCTCTATGGGGTATTTTGATAGCAACAGCTATTTAATTTATTGTCTATTTCTTCTTTTATTCAGAATTCACAGAGAAGTTAACAATAGAGAAACATTTACAACAGAAAAATAATCACATTTAATTTATCATATCTGTAAATCCACATTTTCATGCACTTATTTAGGATTATTCAGAGATATTTAAATGCAATTAAAATGCATGGGAGACATTTTTGTGTTTTATTTTGATTAATGCCACTTGAGTTGCACTAAAATTTTTGATAACTATGTGATTCCAGTATTAACAAGAAGGCCATAGAAACAGGATTGAAAAACATCAGGAACTATGAAAGTCCAGATACCCATAAGTGGAGCCCCAATTATAAGGAGTCTGGCCAGGAAGCTGCTGTTGTCACTGCTGTCAGTCACTACTCATCGGCATCACTGCCACTGGCACCATGGTACATAATGAATACTGAAGGCTGCTACCATGGCACCCATAAATTAATGCAGGTCACTACAGCCACCAGCAGAGCAGGCCTGCCCAGGTGATGGGCTCCTAATCATCACAGGCCTTGGACCGAGCATCCTGGTGATGAGCATGGCGAGATCATTTACTTAACTACAAACAGCTGAGAAGTTGGGAAAGGAAATACTATTCCTTCCTCACTTCATCTTCTTGGGATTCTTCCAACGCAGGAAAGGAAGATAGATGCTGGGCGGCTAATGCCAACACATGTCCATTGTGGTACTACGTGCAACCCAGTCTGCATCTAAAAGCTGCTCTTTTAAATAATACAGAATTTTTTTGCATAAAAACAGATATGGACTTTGTTGCTAAAAAATGTAAGAAAGAATGCTTATTATCTTTTCTTTCTAATGTCTCTAATGAACTTCTGAATAATGTTTCAAAAAATGTAATTAGAAACTTTTTGGAAGAGAGAAAAGGCCAACTTTCAAATTCTGAGCAATTGTCATAATTTACAAGTTAGGAAGAAAACAAAGGCAAGACAATTGCTTTAGAATAAAGGCTATAATGAGCCAATGTATAATAGATTGGCCTCTATGGAGATCAAAGAGGGAGGAGACAGCAGCAGTGTGAGCCCCGCTCTCTCTGTACCTGTAGGCAGCGTAGACACTTACAGCACACCTCCACAGAGAAGACGCTGGGAACGCTCCAGAGATGTGCTTAAACTAACTGTCCTCAGTAGAGGTCTGAAAAGGAAGGACATATTTACTTTCAAAGAAATGTAACACCTCCTCTATGGCTTGATTCTTGAGTTCATTTACTCGTTCTTTCATTCAATGACACGCATTGAATGTGTCTCCCCTGTTGTTTTTATGCCACAATCTAGAGCAAGGTGAGTGTGCTCGTGCTTTTCTCTTTGGCTTTCTTCATTTTGAAAATGCCCACTCCTCTTCAATGGACATCGAAGTGTGTCTTTTTGGGAAGGGTATGCAACATTCCCTTATGCATTGTGCCAGATAAAGCAAAAGAAGACTGTTTATTGATAAAGTTGTGGTAGGAAAATACTCAGTTAAACCCTAAAGGACCTCTGCACTAAGTTTAGTATTAAACGTTTTCTTTTCCCTCATTAGGTGACAAACTCAAACACTGAACTAGAGAAAAGCAGCCAACATTTTGAATTCGAATTGGTCTTATGAACAATCCTTGTACCTCTGACAGCTTGTGTAGGCTAAGAGGATAAGTAATCAATTCAGAACACTTTTGGTCTCATCTAATTGTAGATGCCCTAGTAATAAATTGCCCTTCCACACTCAATATGCTGATGACTCAAGATTAAAATCACTCTTATAGTATGAGATGGAGGTATTGTGGAGCATCAATAGTTTCTTATTAAAGAATTATCATCTTTGAGTGACGTTTTACAAATGTCCTTCAGGGCTTAGCTCTGTGCCAAATGCTAATCAAAACATATTAGTCACTGAATTGCAGAACTCACATTCAAAAGTCCACACTGACATTGATTAACTATAGGACAGGCCACTGGAACAAAGGAGAAAAATAAACAAAATTTGAATTAAAAAAATTATGATGATATTAATGAGTTCTAAGATTTCCTGAATGCTTACTACATCCCATTTTTCTAAGCTCATCTTCACTGTACCTCTATGAGATAGACAAAGTATTCCATGCCTTATAATTCATGATTGAGAATATTAGATAGGATTTTGTTTGTTCTTCATTTAACCACAGACTTAGTGGTAGCAGTGTGTTATAACCAGTACATACTATAAAAGAGATGGTGTGTGAATCACAAGGATGTAGGAAGGAAAACCATACTGTAATTCATAAGCTGTTTTTGACAGAAAAGGGTGTGAGAGAGAGAGAGAGAGAGAGAGAGAGAGAGAGAGAGACTATAAAACACGACAACATAAGCTGAGCTGGGAGCTCAGCTACATTTTGAGACAAGGGTAAAAAAGAAGTTTTATGGAGAAAGTGGTGAACATAAATTGTTTGGATGAACCAGAAAAGACACCAACAATGTATCAACGAAAGTTATAAATATTGCTGGTGCAATTGCTGAGGAAGCAGGAATGCCATAACTGAGGATTAAGGTTTCCAGGTGAAGGGAATTAGAGCCTAAGCATGGATGTAACTCATGACAAAATGAAAACAAGAACAGACAGGGATGTTAGGCAGAATTAGTAGGCTAACATGACAGATTGGTTGTGGGTGTGGGAAAAGAACAGAAGTATGCCTCTAAGGCAGAGCTGTAAAGGGGGCCTTTGTTTCTGTGGCAGTGTGGCTACAGAGCTGTCCTTTCTCCGCTACTTGTATTGCTGAACCAACAGAAGCCACCTCAATTTTCTAAATGCCCATGAACTCACTTCCATACGTGCTAATCCTTATTTTCAGACATTTCTTGGCTGTCAGAGTGATACCTGTAGCTGCTTTTCCCTGATCACCGTTATTTGCCTCAAACTATAATGTACAACCAGTATTCCTCCAACCAGATGCCCACATACACAGAAGGACAGAAACTTCAAGGCTCAGATCACTGCAGAGTGAACTGTTAGAGCACTTTCCTTCCCAAGAAGCCCAAAATTCCCAACAATGTCTGGAAAAATAGTGGCTTAGCTGGGAAACAGCAGAGAAACAATATGCTGAATAATACTCATTCCCAAGGTAGCCATCCATGTTCTAATTCCTGGAATTTGTAAGTATCCTATGTGGTAAAAAAGACAATGAAGATATGATTGGATTAAAAATATGGAGATGGGGAGATTATCCTGAGGAAGCCCCCTGGGCCCACCATAAGAGTTTTTGTAATGAGAGGAAGACAGATTTGAGTACAGATAGGGATAAGGTAATCTAATGGCAGAGACAGAAATTGGAGAAGCAATGGTTTAAGCAAAGAATGCCACAGCCAAAAGAACTAGAAGAATAAGGATCAGAGTATTCCCTGGAGCTGTCAGAATAAACCACTCGTTCTAATGTCTTAATTGTAGCCCCTTAAAACTCACTTAGGACTTCTGGCCTCCAGCACTGTAGGAAGTCAATAAATCTCTCTCTTTTTTCAAACCAATTTTTTGTAATTTGTCTCAGCAGCCATAGAGACCTCACACTCAGTTCTCCTGTAGATTAAACTAGAGAGGACCCAATAATTAAAGAGAAAAGACTCCTGTTTTGCCAGTGTTGGTCCAAAGGAAAGATGCCTATGATGTTTTCCTTGAGAGCACAAAGTAGTACATATATTTATTTCTAACAAAGCACTAAACAGTCTTGATTCCACATGCTTTCCTTCTATACATAATTTTTTCTCAGCCTGAAGTCCACACTATCCAATTATACTTCCCAGTTTGTTCTTCCACAATTCCACCAAAACTGCCCTGGGCTTTGTTCTTAATCTCAAAATGCCATCCCATCCTTCCAAACAGCATAAACCTTTCTTTCTTTTCAGTTGTCTTCTATACAGTATCTATGTGCTGTTTTCTCTTTTGCATGCTGCTGGCCTGAAAATCCTGAACCTCTTATTTAGTACATGTGCACCAGAAAGTGAGCTCCTCAAGGATAGAGAGTCTGTACCCACTTCAGCACTGTGTCTGCTTTGTATTGTGTAAAAGAAGCTGCTGTAATTGATACCTGGGTAAAAGAAGACATGGGCTTTCTTATCATTCCAATGCCCATATTCCAAAGCTCTGCTTTTATTTTTTTATCCTCCCCAATTACATTATACTCTACACAGAAGACACCAAAAACTCCACCAAAGGACTTCTACATGTAATAATACACTACTCTACATGAATAGAGTAGTGTAGCTGGATACAAAGTCTACGTGCAAAAATCAATAACATTCCCATACAGAAGCAACAAACTTACTGAGAAAAAAATCAACATAAACCAACACTTCACAATAGCATCCAACAAAATGAAATACTTAGGAATCAATATAACAAAAAATCAAAAGACCCATACAGCAAAAATTACAGGATTCTGAAAAAAGGAGATCAAAGAGTATTTCGGGAAATGGAAAGATAGTTCTGGCTCATGGGTAGGAAGAACCAACATAGTAATACTGGCTGTATTCCCAAAACAGATTTATATTCCAACATACAGATTTAATGCAACTCTCATCAAAATAGCATTAGTATTTGCACATACCTAGAGGAAATATTTCTAAAATTCATCTGAAACCACAAGAACCCTAGAATAACAAAAGCAATTTGGGGCAACAAAGGAAAGACAGGAGGCATTATAACCCCTAACATGAAATTATACTGCAAAGCTACTGTGATAAAATCAGCCAATACTGGCAAAAAAAAA
>NW_004524614.1:12951530-12958003 GCF_000260255.1 Octodon degus
AAAAAAAAAAGGACCTGAGGATCAATGGAACAGATTAGAGGATGCAGACACAAGTACAAACACAGCCACCTTATCTTTGACAAAAGGGCCAAACATGTTTGGTTGGAAGAAAGATATCCTCTTTAAGAAATGATGCTGGAAAAACTGGCTTCCCACAAGCTGAAGTCTAAAACTAGACCCATGTCTACTACCATGCACTAAACTAAAGTCAAAATTGATCAAAGATCTAAATATTAAAACAGAAACATTAAATCTATTGGAAGAGAAAGTAGATAGAAATCTTGAAGACATAGGGGTAGGCAACAAGTTCATGAACAAAACCCAACTCTAAGGGAAGTACTTTAAATAATCAACAATTGGGATCTCATCTTGTTATAAAGTCTTTTCACATCAAAAGAAATCACCAACTGTAAAAATAAAACCCATGTACTGTGAAAAATTTTAACCAATAATCACTTGGACAAATGACTTATATATAGAACCCAAAAAGACTTTTTTAAAATAGGCCCCTTAAATTCAAAGACTCAATCCAAACACGGGCATCTGAGATGGATACACATTTCACAGATGAAGTAATACAAACGACAAATAAATATACAAAAAAGTTCAACAGCATTTGTCATTTGAGAAATGCAATTAAAATAACATTGAGATTCCATGTCACCCCAAAAAGAGTGGCTATCAACCAATTTCAAGAATGGAAATCAACCAATAATAAATTCTGGATGGAACTATGGAGGAAAAGGAACCCTTATGCACTGTTGGTGAGAGTGTAGACTGATATAACTACTGTGGACATCAGTGTGAAGATTCCTCAAAAACTAGGACTAAAGGTCCCATTCAACCCAAGTATTTCCCTTCTAGGTATTTTTCCAGAAGAATTAGGAACATCACACATAGTGATATATGTGCACCCATATTTTTTGCAGCACAATTTGTTGTAGCTAAGTATTGGAAACAACCCAAATGCCCAGCAACTGAAGACGTTGTATTTTTGTACAATGGAGTATTACTCAGCTATAAAAAAGATAAACTTGAAGCTTCCACAGGTAATTGGATGCAAGTAGAGACAATGCACATGAGTGAAATAAATCGGACCCACAAGTGTAAATATTGTATTGCTTCCCTAGTATCAGAAACTGAGAGTAAATAAAATCCAAATTGTACAATAGATATTGTGAAAGGGAGAGAAACTGCTTAAAATGAAATAACGAAGATGGGGGAAAAGACAAAAGAAAGAAAAAAGGGGCTAGATAGCAGATAGAGATATTGTAATATATGTGACAGTTAAGTTTTTATTCTACAAAATTGCTACTAATTATTATTAAAATTATTAATAATTTCTATTGGTTTATTCAAAGGAACAGTTAATACCTAATTATTTAATCAATTTTGTGTTACTATATTTGGTAATCTGAACAACTACTATGAAGATAATAGTATGTAATATAATAACCATTATTAATTTCCTACCATCTTATTTTGAAATTCTGCATGATTTTTATTATTTTTAAAATCTCTCAGACTGGGCATGTGCCTGTAAGCCCACAGCTTGGGAGGCTGAAAACAGCAAGGATCACTACGAGTCTGATCTGTGTAGTGAGACCCTGTACACCTTGTACTAAAATACATTTAAAAAAGCAGTGATAAAAAAGGGGGGCTGGGGAGATGGCTCAGTGGAATAAGCGCTTCCCTGACAAGTGCAAGGGCCTGAGTTCAATCCCCGGTACCGCAAAAAAAAACCAAAAAACAAACAAACAAACAAACAAACAAAAAAAAAAAAAACAGTGATGGCAAAGCAAAAAAAAAAAAATCTTATTAAAATAAAATTTTAAAATTTAAGTTATAGATTCCATGTACATTAAGTAAAATGAGAAGATATTTTCTTAGATACAGTTGTAAAATACATATTATTTGTAAAAGAATAATATTAAACAGAAAATGATAGGATAAAACAAAAAGGACTGAGGGTCCTGTCCTTCAGACCTCCTTCGTAAACGCTGAGTATTGTTCCTGGTGAAGTTTGATCCTGCTCACCACAATTCCAACTCCAGTCTGCTTTTTCTTTCTCATTGCTTTGCTTCATTCAGCACACCTAAATGTATAGCTGCTGATGCTGTACAGTAGATCTGCATCCTGTATATATCAAGTATACCCAGATGCACGAGCATTTGTTTTGTGTATGTATATGGATTTGCATATCGTAATTAAATGGTGGAGGAAGTGTGGAGTCTAATTTAGTGTTCTGCCAGTTATTCACTGTGCAACCTTAGACAAATCTCCAAAATGAAGTTCAATTTCTGCAAATGCAAAATGGGAACAAATAGCTATAACTCAAGGTTATTATGAGAACAATCAAGCACAGACAATTGAGCCTAGCATTATCTAACTTTAATATCTCCTTACAGGGCCTCTATTTTCTCCAGATTATGCTTCTTTAACAACATTCTCTTACATGTGTGCTCAAGATAAACATGATGTTGTGAAAACATCATGAAGAAGCTGAATGAACTCACTCTGTCTCTGTGTCCCACGGGGCACTCCTCACCTCGACACCTTCTCAGCGCAACTCAACCCTTTATTTCAACTGTTCTTTAGGTCATGCAGACACACTCTCCTGTATCAACATTCTGAATATTAGCAGCCTATTTGCATCAAACTATCAGTGATTCAAAAGTGGCTAATCTGCTAGATTCTGTCCTCTAGGAATTTAAATTTGTAGAGATCAAACTGAAGAGACGAGCTAGTTTATGAGGTTAGAAAACAGGGTTCCTTAAAAAATAGAATCATTGCAGGAGAATTCAAATACAAAACTTGAGATGGAGCCAACTTTTATGAATGACCTACTGTCTGTTGCTCTCTGCCCAAAAATTTTGACTGGCTACAATGCTGTCTGGGGCCATGTTCTAGGTTTCCTAGTGTGGAATCTGGAGAATGAGCTGAAAGGCCCAGAGTGGAAAATTAAGAAGGAACCTGCAGGAGCTTCAGCTATTTATAGCAAAGATCTGAGGCAGGATTGGACAGAGGAAAGTAACAATTGGGCTGAGCAGCGGGGAAGCTAAGGAGTTTCTTATAGCAAAGTTTACAGAATCTGGGAGTAAAGACAGGGAGAGGCAACTTTGCATAAGACCCCCTTCAAAGTTCTTTAAAAGACAAAGATAAGCAATGGACTTCCATTTTATTTATAATTTCAGACCCAATTTAGCTTCTGCAACTTGGTTTCCTTAAGAAAATAGAAATATCTGGTTCTTAAAGAGTTGCATAACAAAAAAATATGCATTACACCTTGTGTAAGGAAAATAGCTCCACAATATTATGGGGTCTTGACACCTCACTCCACAATTTAATATCAGTGACCATTAAGGATATACCCCAGAAGATATAGAGGGCTTCAGGTCAATATCCTAACCTAATTCTTTGTAAACAGCATTGTGCTCAGTTTCATATTTCACCTTGCAGCCTTGGGTTCTTGATTCCAACCTTGTGTCCTAAGTACCGCCTTTCAGTTGCTGACTGGCTGTGATCTCTGGGTTTTCCACTGTTCAGGACTGATCTAAATGAGGCTCAGGGATTCTTCCTAGAACAGGGTTTATTTCATCTAGAGGAGATTTGCTATTAATACATAGCTCAAATGTTACAGAAGTTTTAATTAATCAGTGATTGTCTGGTGAGGAGAGAGCATCACATGAACTCTGTTTTAGTCTTCCTTCTGTTGTTGTAAGGAAATACCTGAGGCTGAATAGTTTATAGAGAAAAGAGTTTTATTTCACACTAAAGTTCTGGAGATAGAGAGGTCCAAGAGCACAGAAACAGCATCTGCACTGTCTCTGGTGAGGATTTCATGGTGGCTCAGTTCACAGCAGAAAGTGGAAAACATATGAGTGTGTGTGCATGAGGGGGAGGAGAGGTGCCAAGCGTGTGTATAACTGCCTGCTCTTGGAGCAACTGTTCAGCACGATAGGAAAGAAAAAAGCATCAGTCTCTCTCAATGATAAGATCACCTCTTAAAGTCCCAACTACCCCTCCAGGGAAGTAACTAAATTGGGCATTAAATTTCAATATGAGTTTTGATTGGGACGAAGCATATTTAAACTATAGGACTATTTGACTATAGGACTATTTGAATGGAAGTTTAGAAAAGCTAGATTAGTAAAGCTAGATTAGCATATAGCTTTGAGATAGCTATATTGCTTTGCATTTGAATTGATGTAGGTGATTAAAGGTCAGAATTGATTGAGAACCTGGCTCTGTGCTAAGGTACCTTGCAATGACAACAACAGCCATTGCACCAAAATCACCCAGAAGGAAGGCACATCCTGGTCTCTTTGTAAATGGCACTTTTTCTCGGTTGACAGGAATGCAGCTCCTCCTTGGGAAATTTTTGTTCCTTGGATATAAGCACAGTAGGTAAGCCCTATTTTCTTCCACTATCAAAAACAGCAAGTTATTAATTAAGCCAAGAGCTGGACTGTCATTGGGTCTGGTGGGACGAGATAACAGGCTGGAGCAAATGCAGCAGCTGTCTCCATTTTTACAAAGAACTCTTGCTGGAACAATGTTTTTCTCTCTTTTTATTTCAATTTTTTGCCAAAATGTTGCAGCTCTGTCTGCTCCTTCTCAAGCAAGGCATTCCATGTGTGAATGATTGAAGTGGGCAGTTAGACTCTCATTTCGGCTCCTCTTCATTTTCCTGTGGTAGACATTTCTTCATGGTAGAGTAAAAAAGATTTTTTCAACCATGGCTATAGGAGTGCTTATTTCATTTTATTCTATTTGTACTCCAGATAGATCATGTATAGAAGTATTCACTTCCAGATACATTGATTATTTTTAAGAAGAAGAAAAAAGACACATTTTGATTAGCTGGCAGGAGATATGAAAAACACGAATACTCTTATTTTCTATCCATCTTAAGGGGCTGCTGGCACACTTAGTGTTCTGCCCTGTGTTCTTTATAAGTTAGAAAGATATTCCAAACCACATGCCTCCAAATATCCTAACAATAGGCTTTCTTATTGGACTGTCAGCTGAATGTAAATGCCACATCAAAGTACGCTTCCATTCATCTTTAATATTGTCAGTAATTATGCCAAAATGTAAATTAAACCCACCCCAGCCACAGAAGCAGAAATATTAAAACAATTTTCTCCCCTCAAGCTCCATATTCTATCATTCTGCTTCTAACTCTATTCACCAGGAGCTCAGCCCCTCCTCACTATAGAATGTGCAGAGCAAGTGGTGTGGTCATGAAGGGCATGCCTCAAGGTTGTGCAAGTGAACTATGGAGCGAAGTGGAACTTGGGTATTGAACTCCTGAAGCACTCTTACACCTGAAATCATGTTCATGGATTTCAAACACTGTCCTGCTGAGATCAGAGTGTGTTCATGACTTTCCTGTGGCTTTGTGGCCCTTCATTTCCTAAATCTCTTCAGGACCTTACAAAATGAAACCCAAATTGAAGTCCAATAAGCTAAAGCCCAATTTAATCCAACCATTTTGCCCACCAGCTATCCTCCCCTTTGCACCACCTACTGGTTACGCCATTCCATTTTCCAGAAGAGGATCATGCAAAGAAAAAGGTGATGCAGCTGAGCCTTTGCATTGTCCTCAGAGCACCAAATGTTACTGTGTGTTCACACTGGCTAAGTGCACACAGCTCTGCACTCAGCATTCTCTCCGGGCCTGATGGATTCACCTAATTGAAGGTCATTACTGCAGCCTGTATGAACAGAGCAGTGCTCAGTCACATGGAAAAGCCCTTCAGGTTCTCTGAGGCCAGCAGAAAGTACTGCTTCTAGTACACTAGTAATGCATACTAATAAGGAACTTTACTTTCTTTCTGAGAAGCTCTCATTTTACAAATGGAATTACACATAGACTGTTGGAGGGAATTTCTAATCTTAACTCAGCTCCTTCCTGATACACCCAACCCGCTTCTGCCCCATCTTATAAAATCAGTCACTGCATGTTTAGGAAATATAAACCAATTTAAATATGATTCCAAACTAAAAAATTGCTAGGATAAATCTGTTGTCAAAATTATTGTGAAGGGTAAGTGCTACCTAACATACAGCCTTGCCTACAAGGCTTTGATAAATGTGTATTCAATCAGCAAACATTTTAAAATAAATGAATATTAATGATTTTTTGCACCCATCCATGGTTTGGGTTATCTGTCACATTAGATTATTCTCACCATTTCTCCCTCCCCTTGGTTAGGTGAGTGAAAATGTACAGTGATCTGAGTTGCCTGAAGAGCATAGAAAAAGGTAATCAGAATGTCACAAAGGAAAATGAATTATCCGCTTCACAAACTCTGTGTGTTATCTTATAGGGCTCTTTGTTTTTTGTTCACATGCAAGGTTACATAATCCCAAAGGACAATCCACCACAATATTCAAGATGACTTGTACATTTTAGTGGGTCTAGGAAATAAACAGAAAGAAGAGAGAGAGAGAGAGAGAGAGAGAGA